>NW_022196901.1:10964202-11029772 GCF_008632895.1 Mastomys coucha | reverse complement strand
GTTTGTTTGTGTTTTGGAGGGGAAACTGGGAAAGGAGAAATTTACATGTAAATAAAGAAAATATCTAAGAAAAAAAATCTCTTATACTCAGACATGAACCAATATCAATTTATTATATATACTAGTGAATGAGAGTAGCTATGTTATCATATGATAATTTCAGACTTACGTGTAGAAAGATTATAAAGTTTAGAGATGGTATAAATAGTAAAACAAGATAAGCACACATAATACCAATCTCTAGAATGTCTGTGTACACAAATAATACAATGTATCATGTAATGTTACTTACATTAAATATTACCACAACCTTGGCATAAAGAGATATATTTCTTATAACAATAAAGCATATTTACACTAAGCATAGTTTTAAGAATATAGTGCTTAAAGTTTTTTATTTTACATTATTTATATATGTGTGTGTATGTGAAAATGCATGTGTCTCTATGTGAGTATGGGTATGAATGTGTGTCTATGTGTGCACATGTCTCTGTGTGAGCGTTTATGTGCCAGATCTCACAATTGAGCAACATGTGTTCTTAAATGTGTTCTTCTCTCCAATGTACTAATATAGGTTTTTTATGAATATAGTTTTTAACATAGGCAAAAAATCTGTTCACTTGAGAAATCCTTGTTTTAAAAATAATTTCTGAGGGGAATGTCAAATTACCAATATCAGTATTCTTAATGGATACTTCCATTAAAGAGCAAGCCTTAACGAATTCTTACCTCATCTTGAGACTTGACCAGAGTTCTGAATGTTTTTTCTCCACTTTCTCCATCTATCATTTTATTTCGAATCTAAGAGAAAATGGATCAATTACTTTATTCCAGGAAACAAACCGACCTACTGAGTATTATAAAACTAATCATTATCAAGATTTTTCCTTATTTCAGTGAAATTTAATAAAAATGGCACAGAAGTTACACTACTAGATGAAATTATTTGGTATTTTTCAAGGTGTCACACTGTAACCATTTTATATTGTTGTGCAATAAGAAAAATATACTTAGTGGATTTTTTATTCCTTATCCTGCAAGTTTTAAACCATAAGAGTAAAGAAGTCATAACTGCCTTGTAAGCATAGGAGATGTCAGTGGGGCAGAGATCCTGAGAAATCAAATCCATAGCTATTCACAGAATTAACATGTAATGTGAAATACTTCAAATTCTTCCTCACCTAAATATCCAATTCTTGGTGACAAAAGATTCAGAACTATCCTTTCTATGTCAGCATTGTTGTTTCTTAGTTCTACACACAGGTTGTACTTGCAGCCCTGGGGCTCACCTCAAAGCCCAGGCTGATTTCACCCTTGCAGGGTCCTTATGGCTCTGTGTTCAAAGTGCTGGAGTTACAGGATCCGTACATTTGCCCTGCCCCTTATAATTTACTGTTTATATGTCATCAGTAACAGTTCTGAAGAATTATTTAATAATAGATAGTCATAAAGATCTAGTAGGATTTCATATCACATTGTGTCCTCTCCCTACAACTTTCCAACGCCCTAAAAGGTCAGATTCATGGGAATCCAGATCAGATTCATAGGAAATCATTCCAGAAACTAAGAATTTCCTTTGTTTTTTATTTTAAATATTTCTAGGACATTACATTTGGGCTTTAATAAGCACTAGTGACTGGGAAACTTGGCATGACAAAACAAATCTGCAAAATGTAGGATGGATCTAATTTGCTTAAAATATTTTCAGTTTTAAGGTGAAAATTCAGAGGTTGACTTTAAAAATATCAAACTTTACTATGCACATGTTCCTTCCCTAGGCTCTTCATGTGTCACTTCTCTCTGTCACTGTGATGCGGGGAAGCAGACTCTGAGAGATTGAATGTGGTCATTATGGTGACCTAGCGGGACTGCAACTCCAGACCTCAATCTCATCCTCATTACATTCATTTTAAAGAAGCCTCTGAGACATGTCTGCATGCCCTGTGCCCACTCCAGAGTAACTATGAATTTAATAATTTCTAGTTTTCTACTTTATAACTGTCTTTACTACTATCAAAAACCCTGGTATAGGAAGTGACATGTGACTGTCAAATACAACAGAAACATGCTCAGTGCCTTCAGACAAACACTGCGGCTGCTTTCCTTCCATGGCCCTTTATGTAGTTGGGTGGTTGGAACCCTTCCAACTTCTCTTTCAACAGCATAGCATGTTGGTCTCTATGAATTTTATTAACATCATCACTGTTTTGAACACTTAAAATAACTCTCCTTTGGAATGAACAAAACAATGAAAAACAACTAAAGCCCCAACTAACCTGAACTATGTAGTCTTTGTCAATAGAACCTATTGGAAGATGACAATCCAGGGCACACACAATTTTAATGACAAATAACATACCAGTGTGAGTGAGGAAAGATAGGTTGATGTAATTCATTGCTCAAAAATGATTGGGGGCTTGGGAATGCAAGCTCAGGTCATGCATCTCTCTGGCTTAGACCTACTGCACACACTCACCTCCACTTTAATTTCATTTTCTAACTCAGCATCAAGAAAATCCAGTGTGACTGGCTCCTGAGATTTGGGGTTCTACACAGAACACAACAGTTAAGGAATTAGAAAACAATGCTGTGTACAGAGTAGCTTGTGAGGCACATTCAGCATGAAACAGTTCTATAAAAATTACTTACCTTCCTTGGGAGCTAGGCATTGAGCTTTAAGTGCAATGGACAGCTGTCAATCAATTATCAACTGAAGGCAGTAAGTGATTAGAAATGGCCCCTATGGGTTCACATAATCCCACTGCTCACTTCTACGTCTCCTGCCTTATTTATATCTCAGGGGATACTGTTTGCCTGCTAAATTTACCTCATACAATGTGATTTTAATTTCTCAAACATTAAAGGAGGCCATTACATTATTGGATAGGCAAAATGTACTAATTTCCTTAAATATGTTGCTACATCATATAGCATGTCATATTAGAGATCCAACATTTAGTAGAATAAAAGATTCTACTTAAATAAAAGATTTCAAAATAATTGAAAACTTTAAAAGGGAGAAATTAAAATATTTATTAAAAATGTATCATCCAAATCTGGCCATAATTAGACACTAGTAATCAATGCAATCTATGTTTGCTTACTTGCAAGAGTGACAGAAATTTTACCATGAACTTGCAAAAGACATCTAGATTGGCATTGTTTTAAACACCATGTTAAAGTGACATACCTCCTAACATAATAGTAGCAGACAAAAATCTGTCCAATTTGCATATCTCACTTAAATGAAGAATGTACTGTATAGTACACATGAGACAGATATATTTTGTCATCATGCAAATGACTTATTTCAGGGAATATTCCTATTTTTAAAAGTCAGAATTTAAAAATCTTCATGGCATTTGATGAATAAGGATTCTTCAAATAACATTTACAAAAATATTCTCCCTGTGTCTTTTGTGATGGAGCTGGGGATTGAGTCCAGGACCCCATGCTAGCTTGGCAAGCACTCTACTCCATAGACCCTGGACCTGACAAATGTTTGAAATATTCACTGCTTAGGAACCTATATACTCAGTTTCTATAATATTGAAAGAAAGTAATGGTTTTTCAGCACAATACACCATTGTTTGGATGGACAGATTTCACTCTAGAAGAAAATATTTATCTGAAATGTAATGCAAGATGGAAATAGAAGTCAATATTGTGCTAAGCCCATGAAACTTGCACGTTCCCTAATAAAATGACACAACAAATGGTCCCCAAACACTATTATGCAAATATTAAAATTAAGATGAAAACAATGCAAAACAAAGTCAAGGCAATCAAATGATAAATAAAAACAGAAATAGGAATATTTCTTACATGCAATGGGTAATGCATAGAATGACCAGCCCCAAACAGCATGCAGGGAGGAGCCATTATCAGGAGGAATTGACAATATGCAGATCATGTCCCAATCCAACATATAAAGACAGAGAAGAAAAGGAAATCATAAAAGAAAATTGTCAATGCATCGCTTGTATTTGTAAATGGCAACCTGGCAGAGCATTGTTTTAGAAATACCCATTAAAATTATACGAACAGGAAATTAAAAAACACAGTTTTCTCATAAGAAAACACCAACAAGTGCCTGAAGAAATTAATATAATATGATGGTCTCTGAAAGACCTTCATAAAAAGATTAAATATCTAATACTTCTCTTCAGCATGAGTTTCAACTGACATAATTACCAAGGGCAGTATTGATGTTAACAAATTTTAAATTTGTAACAGTTATGAGTCAGTATTGATATATTGCCTAAGAGTTCAAAAATATTTCCACAATTAAGAAGTCTCATGTGGTTGCTAGTTTGCCATTTAAAATTTGCTTAAAATAATAAGGAAATCATTATTTAAGTTGGTTATTTTAAATATTTAATAATATTTACATGCATTATTTATAGTTGTGGTAAAAACAAAATTCACCGAAACCCACATAACAACAAAAACTAGAAGATACTCAAAAGTAACATGCAAGCATAGGAACAAAATTGTTTCCTAGGTGAGAAAGGCATGTACATCATGGCAACCGCTTCAGGAGTCATATGCTGCAGCACAGGACTCAGAGTACCATGGGATTCTAGCTGTGTGAGAGAACTAAAGCTTCCACCAGCCCGCACTGTTATACTTCTGACAGATAGGAAGCTTGCAAACTCGCTGAAGCCTATTTTCAATGAGAACTTTCAGAGATGGGGCATAGCATCTGTGTGTATATTTAATTTTCCAGGTGGAGTGCAGAATGAGAGTCGGTTCACCTCCCTGATTTTCAGATGAAAACACTGGTGTCCAGCCAGGTATTAAAGATACTGTTCAAAGAGAAAGGATTGCTAACCAATAGAACCAGATTATAACTCAGTCTCACCAATCCATACTTAAAGGTCACTTAATGCAATGCTGCCTCTTCAGTAGACTTCTACCACATGTTTAAAGGAAGTGAAAGGCTTACTCAATCAAGACCTTCAAAGATGTTACATTTTCTCTAACATTTTATATCTCTATTAATAAGTTATAGAAATATCCTCCTGTGCTGAATATCTTGTACAAACATATATAAGTAACCAACATAGAAGAGGGGTCTTAGAATATTTAAAAAAACAAACAAACAAAAATTAACACTTTAGATTCCCAAATTTGAACATTTTCTATTACGTGAGGAAATTATTCTCGAACTTTTAATACCGAACAAAACATTATTACTACTACTACTACGACTACTACTATTATTATTACAGGATATACTTAATTTTATTTTATCTGTGTATGTGCTTTATCTGCATGTTTCTGAGCACTGTGTGTGTGCATTGCCCAAAGAAACAAAAAGGGGGTGTTGGATTCACTGGAATAGGAATTACTGATGCCGGTGAGCCACCATGTGGGTACTGGGAACCACACTCAAGTCCCTAGGAAAAGCAGCTAGTATTCACCCTTTGTGATATCTCTCCAGCACCCAAAACTCAACTTTTAGAAATTAAAAGCAAAACAAAGACAATTTTGCTAAAAATTCTCATTCATGGGAATCACACCACAAGAATCACGACTTCATTTGCACTTAGAAATCAATTTCACAAGCAAACTGTTAGGAAAATATGAATATGATATTAATTTCACCAAATCTAATAACAAATTTGCTCAGGAGCCATTTCATTCTGATTACTTTGATTAATGTTATTATTAGATAAACTTCCTTAGGCATCTCTCAGCCAGTGCAACCCTTTCCAGTCATTAACACGCTCTGCTCCAGCTCCCTTAGAAGGGAAGCTCATGGCTTCCTCATGCTCTAGAAGCTTGGGGTCAGGAAAGGCACCTTGATTTGTAAGCTTTGAGAACAGAAGCTTGATACGAACTCTGATTTAGCAAATTTGAAAGCACTGCTATCTACCTTCATTCACAGTTACCTGAACGTTGGGTCTCCTTTTTCTTAAATTAATTGTCGGTATACCTACACCAATAGGCTGAAGCAACAGAAAAATGTAGTTCATTATCCTACATATTAACATAAGAACTCTATCCTCCAGTCAACTCTAGTCAGCTATTTCCTTGACAAGAAACAGAACAAATGATGTATTCACAACTCAAAATATTTGTACTATAGAGTCCATGACAACAAAGCAAAACAAGACCTTAACAAAACCAAAATTATTAATGATAGTTAAAAAATAATTTTTTAAAGAACATGTTTATTTTTTTTTCCTGGATTTTCCTTTAGAATCTAAAAATTGGAGAGTGGAAGAGATAGTTTGTCCTAGATAAATTTTATTGGCTGAAACAAAAAAAATTACAAAATAAATATTGTTGAAATGTGCACTACACAAATAAATAAGATATAAAATTGGAAGAGCCCCTGCAAAACTATTGTTGTTGATGTTGTTGTTGTTTTTGGTTTCTTTTGTAGCAAACCTGCCTTGGTGATGGATTGTAAAAGAATGTTGGGCCTCCTTGGGCCTCTTTGGGGCAACAGCTTACAATGGGATTAGTGCTTATATAAAGGAAGCTTGAGAGTCCCCTGGGTTCCTCCTACCAGAGGAAAAAATTGTCTGCTGAAGAGGGACAAACACTGAACCCACCTATGCCTTAGTCCTACACTTCTCAATCCCCACCCCCTAAGAGGTATAAAATAAGTTTCATTGTTTAGAAGCTACCAGTATATACTTTTTTTAAAAAACTGCCATAGCAGTCTGGATGGACTATACCAAACAATCAGGATACTACAAAAGTCTTGCACATTTGAATTTTAACCATTTGTTATCTGAAAGAATGAAGTAACTGATATTATACTAAAGAAGAATTTTACCATAGTGCTAGATTTATTTTGATTATTGATTTCTTAGACATCAATTATATATGATTTTCTATACAATTATTTATTTATCAGGTATCATATCTAAAAAACTAATCTGTTTATTTTAATGAGAAATAAAAACCTATGGTAGAAAAATCAGAATAGATAGTTCACTATTTGTTAAAATGTGGTCATGGAGTGATTTTTTTTAAATGACAATTCCATAGAAAAAATACACAAAATATTTGTGACTCATTTATTTACTGATATTCTGAAGCAAACCTGTGGAGCTAACTATAAAGTACAAAACTATACTGAGATATTTTGTAATAATATAGTAACAGGAACAAATCATAATATTGACTTTGTAACAGCCGAATGTGTTACTATTTCACTTTATTAAATAATTATGGGTACTAGAGAAAAAAACTTTCTTTCTTTCAAATATATTGATGGATTTCTAGTGAAAGAATTAAGGTAACTTTGACAATCTATTACTATTCTGGTCCTTCCCATGTGTCTGATGCTCTCTGGAGCAATAGCCTCTTAGAGCCTTAAAGTAACAAGTGAGATGCATGGAAATGACATTCAAACATGATGATGGATGTCCTGAGAGAAGTAGACAAGATAACTTGGTAAGAGAAAATGAAGAATGCTTTCAGATTTTCATATGTTGTTATCAGTAACCTTGTAACCTTTTATTGCTCTTTTGTCTTTAATGTTACAAATAGAATTTTCAAGTTACAATTCCATTAATGTTAGCAATTATATCTACCATTATTAAATAGGAACAAATTATATACATACCTTTGGCTGAAGATTTGGATGCAATAAGACATAACCATTAGGATCAATTGCAAAATAGTAGCCATTGGGGCACAGCTGAAAAAACAATAAAAATGCTTAGAAATTCTTAGGTCACAATTAGAAATTCATATTAAATGTTTTAGTAGATATTCAGTACAAGTTCTGCAGCACACTGAAGAAACAAAACATGGGCTTTTCATATTTTTAAAAATGTTCTTGAACTTTTGTGAGATTAGACACATGCAATTGTGGCTCCTTGTATTATGTTAATTTTTTGTCCCCAAAATTGTTTGTAAAAGAATCTGCATGTCCAGTGGTAAGACACCAAAGGACTCTACACCCAGTTGGTTCTGATTGGTAAATAATGTTGCCAGAAGTCAATGGCTAGGCAGGGCAGACAGAGGTGAGACTTTTAGGATTCCCAGGGCAGGGAATCAAAGGAGAAGGAAGAAGATCTGCCATGCCAGGAAAAGGAGAGGAATGATGCTGTGCCTGAGAAGGTGCGGGGCAGAGAGCATAGCTGCTGTGTAGGAGGCAGAGAAGAACCACCACAAGAGGGCTACCCAACTGGTCTAGGGCAGCAAAGATAGAATATAAGATTTAGTAAGTAATGACTTGGGAACATCAGAGGGAATTAGTAGTGGCACAGTTGTTGAGCTGTTTAAGGAATATAAAAATATAAAGGCTGTGTGTTTGTGTCTTTCATTCAAAAGCCAGAACATTGGGGTGGTATTGAGAAACGTGCAGCCACCAGGATAATTTTGAGTAATTAATTGGGTGGGTAGTGCTATGTATATTTGTACTAAAGTGGTTTGTGGCTAAACTCTATTGGCACATACTTTTGAAATAGGAAGCATTAGTCAAAGAATAATTTGTAACTTACTGTAAAACGTGGTGTCAATCTCTTAATATCTTCCAGAGATACATCAACGCCCATCACACCAAGAATCAACTGATTCTAAAAGAAGATGGCAAAGTTAATGTATTTTACACCAGAATGTATTCTACAGAAATATATATTCAGTCCTCAATCTTACACACACACACACACACACACACACACACACACACACACACACACTTTCACAACTTCATCATCCTAATTACTAACATATAAAACATGAATGATTAAAGCTAAATAACAAAAGACATGAAAATCCTATTCAAGAAATGGGTTGGGTCAATAACTATGGCCTGCTGCTATGAACCAATCCTAGGCTGAATAAAACCAATAAATAAAAACAATCTCACAGACAAGCTACATAAAATGATAAGGAAGCCTTATAAAATGATAAGGAAGGACATAGATTATTACAATATTATAAATTTCAGCATTTAGGCCTCTTCAATATTTAAGATGTCAATGATCCCTAACGTGAGAATCAGTGCTTTATAGAACTTCAGTAGTAAAATGAAACAGTTAACAGAAATTTATTAAAACTAAACAAACAGGGCTGGAGAGATGGTTCAATGGTTAAGAGCACTGACTGCTATTCCAGAGGTCACAAGTTAAATTCCCAGTAACACTTGGTGGTTCACAACCATTGTAATGGGATCCAATGCCCTCTTCTGGTATGACTGAGGAAAGCAACAGTGCACTCACATACATTAAAAAAATAAATAGATAAATCTTTTTAAAAACTAAAGAAACAATGCTTTAGTACAACAGACTTCACTGAACCACAAACTAGAATTACATATTTCTTTAATCCACCAATATAACCTGCATTACATATATCCTGTTAGTAGTAAAAATATCTTCTTTAATACATTAATTTTTAACTATGTAACTTTTTAAAATCAGAAGTATTGAATACATATTAGACATTACATGTATGAACCACATTCAATGGTTAGTGACCACTTTCAAGTGGATAGCTCCTGTTGCACTGATAATATTACCAGAGCTATAAAAAAATGAGTACTTTTGACTAATTTTTTTATTGAGCTGTAAAAAATAACAGAAGAAGGAACCTCTTAGATCCTTAGGTTATTACAGAAAAGCTATTACTTGAGAATTCAAAAACAAGGATCCAGTAATCTATCTGCCTCAGATTCAAAGAGAACATGTCTTGGGGTTTTATATCTTTACCCCTGAACTCCATAAATAACTCAAGCCTATTTTAAAAAGTGGGCTTTTTAAATACTAGGGTCCACCTATCATGTCATTACTTGCAGTCTGACTTTCTGTTCCCATCACGTCACAGTTAGACCAACGGAAGCTGATCCCTGACTCTGAGCCCACCAGGCTTTGACCTGCACTTCCCTTTTCCCAGGTGGTTATCACATAGACAGCTGTTACCATTGCCTTACAAGACAATTACATCGTATGTATCTCCTTATAGAATTATCTTATCCACAAGGAGCTTCAACGTCATAGTTTATCATTTATTATTATTAATTTTATCAATGAACTTTTTACCTTCAAGTTTGTCTTATTTTCAGATTGGCCAGTGACGTTGAAGACTGGTAGAGTTCCAGTAATGACAAGTCCCAGCTCCTAAAAATAGACAGAGAAAGAAAGGCCAATGAAAGCAACATTTTGAACTTTTTACTACGGCATTAGCCTTTGAAAGTGGAAACTTCACTCTACAATTATCTCATTAAGAGTCCCCCAAAAAACTTAAAAGTACTTTTAAATATCTTTGAAAGAAATTTTTTAAAGAATCAATGAAATTTTCTTAGAAAGAAATACTATTAAACAGTTTTGAATTATGCAACAACTAATAAGTATTGAGAAAAAACAACTTAGACAACCGTAACTGTGACAGTGTAGTAATAATGGTCGCATTTACATTTCTTCCACAATGATAGTTTACTTAATAACAGGTGCCTCCATATAAGACTAGCATAGAAAGCTAGTTTGCTGAATGCTGCTTTCTGTAGTTTCATTCACAATTTTTATTGTCCTAAGTCAAAAGTGTCATGTTGTATCGCAAACGTCTAGCTGAATGTTTTGCTGCGTAGAAGACATATACAGTGGGTAATACATTTCTAAATAATTCTAAGTGAGTACTGTGATGTTTAACTGATACTTTTAAATAATCCTCAAATGACTTCCATTTTAACAGCGAGACCCCAAAGTATCTTCTTTGCTCCCAGCACTGTGTGTGCTTTCTACAGAATACAGTGAAAAAAAGTTCGGGGTTCCTGCCTCCTCATTTCAACATTCCAACTCTTCCTTTCTCCCTTAATATGTGAAGAGTCTCACTTCATTTTACAATAAAGTAATCTCACCATAACACAGCCTTACTTCTGTTTCTCACCATTACCCTGGGTCTGTAATGCTTACCCTGTGCTGGTATTATTTCTTCAGTGCACCAGTGGTCCTAAATTTGATAATATACTGTTTTATGTGGTTTCATCCTCCCTCTGCATTATAGGAACATGACTTGTGCTACCTTCAACTGATAAGTATCTTTTTCAACCACCCCCTGCTCTAACTCCAAAATACAACTTCCTTTTTAAAGTGCCACAGATCTTTGAATTCTTCACATCACAGTAGTTATCAAATTTGTTCTTTAAATACTGTAAGTTCCCTTACTAATAAACTTCTGATTTGACTGAAGTGTATTTGAACCCCTGACATGCAGTAATTCTAAGTGATGGGTCACTTAGTTTTCAAACAGTATAAACAATGCTCTCCATGTTCTCTGACTATCTAACCCTCACATCCCCTAGCCCCCTTTTTAACATCTTGTTTCAGCTTGTAAAGTGGAACATTTAGAATCAGCATTTCCTCCAGACGCTATTTGTGTTATCAGTGAGAAGCCTGCCAGCAGTGCAGGCACTCTGGTTGATGAACTTCTGGTCATAGGAAATTCAGCAGGGCCTAACTATTGACTCCTCCTATCATGTTTAGTCTGTGATGGATTTGAACAACTGAAACATCTTGGTCATGGCTGGAGATGACCATGTGACCTTAAGTAAATAAGTAATGTCAAGAAGGAACACTGGACAGTCATTTTCTGTGTCTTGAGGTAAGCAAGCTTCTCTTTATCTTTCCTACCATGCCAGACTGCTGTTAATAGCCCCTATTTTCTCTCTAACTTCCTGTATGTGTTTATTTTGCAAGTACCAAGTGATAAGTCATTCTAACGGGTTGTACTTCGTCCTTCGCGTTCATCACTGCACTTAGAGAAGTAGCAAGGGCATAGAATTGGACTCTTAGTAGGGAAAAGGTCACTGCTGATTCAGCTTTTACCTTCAGCTTTTTATTTAGACTCTCAAGTATAGTTACTTTGATAAGTGACTAAAAAGTCTTCAAATTCAGATTTGGTATATGAAACAATCTTAAGTATTGCAAGTTTTAATGAATAGTGTCATAAAGAAAAAATAAATTAGAATAGGATTTTCCAGCTTCTCTCATACTGCCAACTGAGGCTAGATAATTTTGTGCTGTGTGGGAAATGGGGTTCTATCAGTTATAAAACAGTGGCAGCTCTCTGCACCACTTTGTGCTTGACAAAAATGTCATTATATATGTTCAAGTGATGTAGATAGGAAAAAAGAACCCCCAGTAGAAAATTACTGCTTGAACCATGATAGAATACTGTTGTAAGATGGTAATTTTGTAATAGACACCCTAAAATGAATATGTTATCTCATGGTAGGTTTGTGACCTTAGTCTAAACATGTGACCTTAGTCCAAAACATGTCTGAATCTGAACTCAGAGCCAGAGATTCTGCGTTAAGATATGGTTATGGCCATCCTGATTTTAATATGTTGTCAATCTTCTATGGAGCTACCTAAATACACTTTGAGTTCGTGTAACATTGTACATGTAGTTAAGAACAAACATCCACTCTAAAAATATATTTTTCGAAATGCCCAAAATATGGAGTTTTTGATGGACTCAGATGATGTTCAGCATTATCTTTACATTAAAAAAAAAATCAGAACATTACAGAAATTCCCATACGTTCAACATTTTAGGTTGGAAAACGGGCATTTTTAGTGGGTCAAGAACAACCTATAACTTTCCATGCATGCTTCTATACTGATGCAAATCTAGGATTTTCTAAACACTTTCTAAAATGAGCAGAGAAGCTTTCAAAGGAAGAAAGTTTAGGAAGGATTCAGCGAAAAGAAAATGGAAAATGGCACCTAGAGCGAAGCCATCTAGGTACCCGTGTTACAACAGCTTTTTTTGAGAGTCCCATTCTCTTACCAGAGCATCCAAATACACATTCGTCCATTGGACTTGCTTTGCTTTGTCACCAGCTAAAACCATTGGTCTTCCTAGAACATCTAGATATTCCTATTTATACAAAAGAAAGGTTGTAAAACATGAACAAAACAAACAAACAAAACCCAGATACTATGTTTAAAAATAACCTTCAAAAGAAAAGTTGAAAATGGAACCAAAATTATTAAGAGTATGTTTATCTTACTTGGGGTATTCTACATTTCTTTATCTAACTAATTTCTTAAATGGTATACTTGTATACATCGAGTCAATAATATATCTTCTCCTGTTTTATTTTTTTCTAGAACCAGTCAAAACATTGTTTCTGGAAGTACAGCCAATGATAAGTGAAATATATTCCTTATGAGTTGCTTTCCATGCTGATCTAAACTATTTAAGGCTCTGTGATTTATGTGTGAAATTGCACAAATTTGAAATGATAAAGCAGCCACATACTTGCCTTCATATAACAGATTGTTTGGATGGAATTCAAAACTGCATTTAAACATATCAAAAAAAAAAGTAACTGAACTATGTGCCAAATCCAGACAGCAGAGGCACATGCTCTGCTGTTTCAGCTCAGAAGCCCCGAGCTCAGCACACACTGCCCCGGAGAACACACTCTGGAGGTTAAATTTTAACAACTAATGTATATATAACTCCCAGTGTTTCAAATTAAGTGGTGATCTGTAAATCAGAATTTATGAACGCTTCAAAATGATAAATATTTAATTAAAGTGGCTGAACTCCACAAAGTGTCATGTCAGCAGCAGGCCTGCCTCTTCCCTCACGAGTGTTGCTGGAGAGTCACCTCACTGTAGGTTTATTCAAATAAATATGTACATAGACCTGTGCCAGTCTGCGGGAAGAACTCACGTCCTACCCTGGGCTTACATCAATCTCCCGGAATATTTCCTGTTTAATGGTCTGTATGGCTGAGAAAGTCACACACTTTAAAATTGAGTAAAAAAAAATTACATGAAATTATTACTAAATTTTACTTTATCTATTTTCTGTGATCTTTTTAAAGCTCAAGAATAAGAACATATTTTATACATGTATTTACCTGGATTTTAAACATTTAAGTATATAAAACCAATAAATATCACATTAGCCAGCATTGTATGCACATGTAAATAACATAAATCATTTTTCTAGCTTTACTTATTTTCTTTAAATTGAACTCATTTAAACCAGGGATATATCTTTTTATTTCCAGAAAAGTAATCTTAAACTTTGAAGAAATTATAAAAGTTTTAAATAACCATACCTGAGTATTGATTCTTATTGCACCAATGGAGGGAATCTCATAATAATAACCTAAAATGCATATACATTAATAAATATTGCATTTATAATACAGACATACAAAATACTTTAATTTCTTAAAGGAGGAAAAGGTCACTTCCACTTTAACTTAAGCACATAAATAAATAATATAAAGTATTTATATTAAAATATAAATATAACTGGTATAGTCAGAACAATATTGAGTAATGAATATTGTCAACAACCTTAGAGAATTTATGATAAAATTTACTATACTTCAGGTACTATAAGATAACTATTGTCCTCTGCAAAGCAGCAAGGAAACTACAGCTATTAAAATATTTTCACTAGATAAAGTATTCTAAAGGTACAGATAAATACATAATTATTACATGCATACATTTTCCAGAATACAAGCTTTAAAATGTATTCAGGTTTTATTTTCTGCTGTAAAATAACCAGTTGATTCTTCAAAAGACTTCTTTTTTTTTCTGAGTACAAAGAAAATAGTTCACTGCATAAAATTTGAATATTGAGAAAAGGATGAAATGGTTTTCAAAAGGAGTAATTCAGTCAGTCAAAGGAAAAAATATGCACAAATCTGCTATATGTCATTAAGTACCATTCCCCTTTTCACCAGTTCACAATATTAGGATCAGATGTTCGAGTATACTCTAGTGCAGTGTTCAGCTCAGAGTTGTTCCTATGTTCTTTTATTTGGAAAGCAAGTTCCAAATCTAATTCTTATTACATACCTTTTAAAGTTCCTACTTTACATTATTTTAAATGTGAGTAAAGACATAACAATAGTTTTCAAAGTATCTTATCTTCTAATAAAATATGCTGAAAAGAAACGTATCTCTTACCTTTATTTTCACAAGCCATCCACTGAATAGGTCCTCTGTCATAATTATGTTGACCAACAGAAAATGTAAACACACGGACCTAAAAAAAAAAGTTGAAAAACGGGGTGAGTAAAACTCAGTGGGAACAGCAAAACAAATTGTGGAAACAGAACAATTAAAAGCTCAATCAGGCAGTGAGATTAATAAAACAAGATACACATTGAAGCTGGAAAGGATTGGAGGAGGCACTCAAAGGAAAGCATCCATCCACTCTGAACACAGATTCCCGATGCCTCAGTGGTTTTAGCATTGTGCTGTCCCTCACTCATCAAGCCTCCAAGCTCAGTGCATGGACAATGATGGGGATCTCACTAGGGATAAGCGCCTCCTGCAGGGGCAACTCGTCTCTGTTTCCACCTGGTTAAGCATATCACCCATCTATTAATCTATTAATCGCAGTACAATCGTTTCTCTATCACATAGACAGTTGGTGGTGCAAATTTTGAGATATCTGAGACTATGATTTCCTGTCACTTATTTACTGGAAAAGATGGTTGACTTAAGCGGCTGCTTATTTTGCTTCTTTCATAACCATTTGGGCTGGCCGTTGTGCATGCACGGTGGTGACAGGGTGTAGCACGCACCTATGTGCATATTCATGTGGAGGCCAGAGGTTGGCATCAAGTGTCTTCAGTTCTCCACCTTCGTTTTAGGGGTGGGGGTCTCTCCCTGAACCTGAAGTTCAGTGATTCACTAGACTGGTTGTCCATCAACCCCCAAAGAAATCCTTCAATCTCCTCCCAAGCTCTGCGGTTACCCACAAGTACCTGCTCTCCCCTGCTGTTTAAGTAGGAACTAGGCACCTGAACTCAGATCCCCAAGTTTGATCTTGAGACATGACCAACATGCAGCCATCTCTGCAGCTCTCACAGTTTTTTTTTTTATTTTGTTTGGCACAAGATTCTTGAGCACAAATCTGAAAGTACTTATTTTCACACTTCTTTCTTCCTCCTATTGGGCTAGGCCACAGATGTTGTAACACTCTGTTCTGTAAAGTGAATACTTCCGACAGTGCTGTCTCCTATGTGACGTTTTATCTGAGCCACAGTCATCCAGGTTTGCTTCAGCTAGCAATGTATGTAGATAGTATATGGTGGACGCCGTGTTTGCTCTGTTCATTTACAGACAGACCCATACTACATAACCAGTCCGGTCTCAAACTTGCTGGGGTCCTGTCTCAGTTTCAAGTCTTCAAGTGCTGCCTCAGTTTCAAGGTCCTGTGTCAAGTCTTGTACATTGATTCCTGGATGGCATCTGAGTTTTACTCACTTAAAAAGTATATAGATAATGATAAGGCCTAGAAGAGACATGCGCCCTCTCCCTCTTCCCTGATCTGGCTCCCTTCAGAGAAACAAACAGTACTTCAGTTTCTTCACATTTTCAACTGGGTCATTGAAGAGGCTGTCCATGTATTTCAAAACGTTACTACTTAGTCAGTTGATTTAATTCTAAGGGAAATATTTTTATAAGACTGACCACCCTAAGTAATAATGCAGTTTAACTGGTGTACCCCAAGGAATCTGCACTTGGGCATGCCCTTCATAATGTTAGAAGGCATGCCTCACATATTCAATTAAAGCACAGCTGTCTCTAGTTCTTGTTACCACAACACAATTATGGTAAAATACTTTCCATAAGATACTGCTCAGTGCAAGTGAGTTCTATTTCTAATAGCAGGGGGACTATAGTTAGAACCACACTGCGTGACTGTTTTGACTGATCTTATCATTCAAGCAGTGCAAATAAACACTTCACTTTTAAAAAAGGACAGAGCAAAGTGCCTTTCTGCCTTATTGGCTTTAATAGTGCCAAGTACCTCTGATGTCCATGCAGAGCTTATGGATCAGAACGAGGGACTTAGGGCGAGCAGAATGTGGAGGAGGGCATTCTGTCATAGTGCCTCATTTTAAGCACTCTAAGATCCTCTTTGCCTCACTTTTCTTGGTTTAACCTGGTGCTTGCTGACTTGAACGGGAGCTGCATTAATAGATGCATCACTGTATATTATAAGTATTAAGTTTCTGCAACTTCTTTTTCAATTGTTTTTCCAGCTGCAGAGATGCACAATAATGCCATTTTTCCAGAATATTTTCAGTGGTAAATAAAATGTCGAGAATTACAGATTCAACTTCTGAATAATTTATGAGGCTGGCTTATCATTATGGTATTAATAAAATCTATTATACCCAAGACGCTTATTTTCTTTTAGTTAATCTAATGGACATAATGCACAATATATGTATACCAACCATATAACAAAACAATCATATTATAATTTTTAAAATTACATAATTAATTGAGAAAAACTTTGTCATTCAAAACTTAGTCTGTGACACATGCTTTATATTACAATGAAACATCAGTATAAAAGTTATTGCATTCCAAGGACAAACTATTTTCCATAAGGTACTATTCAGTGCAAAATCATCGCAGTATTTGTCTTTTTAAATAGGTTTTCTCTAATTATGTCAGGAGAACCCTGATTTGATGAATGTTAAACTTGGCACATTATAGCACCCAATGGTAACAATGGTGATCTTGGTGTGCATTGGCTTCTATTCAGAATGTCAGCTTCACCCCTTGCTTCCTATACTGCACTGCTGCCACCCAGTGGCGTCATCCATAAACTAACTCTGAAATGTGGAGCCGTCCAAATTGAGTGGTACAGCTAGTCCCTCTTAGGTTTTCTACATTTTTTGAGCTGATAATTACAACATTTTCCCCTTCTTGTTTCTCCCTCCAAACAATCCCATACATCCCAGCACAGCTCTCCTTGATATTCATGGCTTCTTTTTAAATACATGCATATGTTCCTATAATGAGATATAGGAATATATGTATATATGTACACACATATATTCCTTTGTATAAGCTGCTAAGTCAGTATAATGTTATTGTATGATGTATGGTTTCCATATCTTTAAATTCATGATTCTTGAGAAATGAAATAAATCTCTGAAAGATTAACAAAGTAAACTTCAAGGCAAATAATCTCTACCAAAGCCTGTATATATTCCAGTTATTACTAGTGTGTATTTCATAAACTATATAAAAACAAATACAGGTACACAGAAAACACATTGAACTTCTGAATATGTAGTCAGGAGCTAAAGCTTCATGTGAACCCTCAGGTAAATTCGCCACATTCTACTGTGCCTAGATTGTGTCAGGTCAGCTTTTAGGCAGGGTAAATCTCTGACTAATGCTAGGAGGACATTTATAATCATATGGCCAATCCATGTAATTAGCAGATGCACAGTGAAAATTTTCAAAGTGAAACCTACTGAGAAAATCAGTTAAATGTTCCTCAGCCAATGTTACCCAAATCTTCCTTATTGGGCCATACTGCAGACCTAGAGAGTCATGAATGGCTTCACAGAGATTTGTCATGTTAGAGCCCAAAAATGATCTGAGAAAAATCACATAGACTAAAAAAATCTAATTTAAATAACAGTTCTGAGCTTGTTCACATTAGCATCTATTGCAGTGTTTTCCTATAAGAGTATAAAGACTGGCTATATTAAAAGAGAGTGCAGAGTTGAGTGCCTTCTGCTCTCCAGAGGGACTAAATACCAAGCTTGCTGTTATTTTTCTTTTCTTTTTTATATGGGATGATAATTTTAAAATGACCTTCTTATATTTCTTTTTTTTTTCTTTTTTTACTTAGATATTTTCTTCATTTCCATTTCAAATGTTATCCCCTTTCCTAGTCTCCCCTCTGGAAAAAAACAAAAAACAAAAACAATAAACAAAGAACAAAAAACTATTCCCTTCCCCCCTCCTCCTGCTCACCAACACACCCTCTCCTGCTTCCTGACCCTGGCATTCCCCTACCCTGGTGCATAGAGCCTTCACATGAACAAGGGTCTTTCCTCCCACTGATGACCGACTAGGCTATTCTCTGCTACATATGCAGCTGGAGCCATTAGTCCCACCATGTGTACTCTTTGGTTGATGGTTTAATCCCTGGGAGCTCTGAGGGTACTAGTTAGTCCATATCGTTGTTCCTCTGAGGCTGCAAACCCTTCAGCTCCTTGGGTCCTTTCTCTAGCTCTTTCATTGGGGACCCTATGCTCAGTCCAATGGATGGTTGTGAATATCCACTTCTGTATTAGTGGGGCACTGGCAGAGCCTCTCAGGAGACAGCTATATCAGCCAAGCGCTCCTATTAGCCAGCACTTTCTAGCATCCACAACAGTGTCTGGGTTTGGTGATTGTATATGGGAAGGATCCCCAGGTGAAGCAGTCTCTGAATGGTCCTTCCTTCAGTCTCTGCACACTTCGTCTCTGCAGCTCCTTCCATGGGTATTTTGTTCCTGCTTCTAAGAGGGATATAGTATCCAAACTTTAGTTTTCCTTCTTCTTGAGTTTCTTGTGGTTTGCGGATTGTGTCTTGGATATTCATATATGTCAGTTTAGCAAAATGTGGGAAGAATGGAGTTAAAGGATACTAGCTTGCATCATGTGTTTTGTAATTTGGGCCTTTTCGGTTGTGCTAAATTAATATTAGTTTTATTTTTCATTGCATAGATTCTCTCTAGTTTAATAAAAACTTTGAGCAAACATAAGAATCTTTCATTTATTTGCATCACTATTGATTCAGACACAGGTAGTAAGCAAAGGAGTTGATGAAACAAGCTCAAATTGGGCTTTATTGTTTGTAACTTTATGTGTTTTACCCACAGTTGTTTAGAAATCCGTGTCTTTGGGAAGGTAGCGTGATTTAGCAGGTGAGGTTGTTGTTTGCATTCCCTAGTAACCGTCTTGGGAAATAGAGCCCCCGGAACTCATGGAAAGGTAGCAAAGGAGACTTGACTACACAAATTTTTCCTCTGCTCTTCACACATATGCTGTGTGCCATGATTCACATGTCTGTTATATGTGCACTTATATGATAAAAAAGAAATCAAAATGTAAAACTTGATTTCTTTGAACAGAATATTGTAATTCCAATAATTCATAGTTGATTGCAAACCTAGAATACTTGATTCAAGAAAGCAGTAAATTTAGCTTTTTAAATAGGATGATGAGCTCTATAGTATAGTATTTGCCTGGCATATAAGAGACCTTGGGTTCAATCTTGAGTACTATGAAAAATAGATAAATATATAATAAAGTATATACCACCACTTCATAAATTTATTCAAAGTTCTCATTTCTGCTAAATGATTTTGTAAAATTTTCTGCCTTGCTTGCTGAAATCTAAAATACTTTTCTTCAATTAAGAGTTCTCTAAACCCACAGGATCAGCTTTGTAATACCATATGAATTTGTTTCCCAGCAGAACCCAGTTACTGGAAACTGTCACCTCAACAATTATCAGTTACCCAGAGTTCAAGTTTAATTTACAATAGGCAAGTCTCCAAAGAATAATGGGAATGAGTCTATGAAGAAAGGAAGCCAGTAAAACTAAAATAAAAAACTTCAGCTATTCATACATGCGAGAAAACTGATGTCAGAGATGGGTTTTCTAAGTCCACTCTGGGAACTAAGACATTTGGGATTAAGCCTATCAAAATACTAGGCTGGACTGAAAACCTTTGGGAAATATTCTACAATGGTTACTACAAGTCACACATGTATTTAAATACAGGGTCTTGAAACAATCCACATTTCTAGTTCTTTAACATGAGGCAATAAATAAAAGTCCAACTTCATGTTCACAGTTAATTTATTTCGTAAAGCCCCAGGATCTGAAAGGTATTTGTAGCCTACACAGCTTTGATGATGCATCCTGAATATAGCTTGGCTATAGACGCAAGAAGCCTCCTTGATGACAGTGATGTCAGGTTGTCTGTGTAGAAGGGAGGCTCCAGTGTGGGCCTTGCTTATCTTCAAGGCTGGCTAGAGGAAAGGCACTGACAAATGACCAGCCAGGAACATTCTGTAAGAGGGTGTCAAATATAGTCTATAGGAATTTAAGTTCTTGACTCTTATTACTTATCTGACTTTCAACCAATTTCTTGATGTCTCTTATTTTGGCTTTCATATTTCAACAATGTGGCAATAAAGATAATGGTGATGCTACTTTGATCATGTGAGTTTTCCAACTATGAATTAAAAACTAAATGTGAAGTCTTCATAACATACAAAAATCATAACCTGTGTAGGACTTCACTATAGTACTAAAGATGGTGAAGACTACACCATTCATTAGCTTGGAGCACGGCAGACAGTCTAAGAATTCACTCTCTGTATCAGGTCATAAGCCTTTCCTATATCAGGAATCAGAAATGGCTGAAAATAACACCTTTTTAGATGAGCAGGTTTGGACATCTATTAATTCTACACAACAGCGGACTTCAATGCTAAGGAGTTAATGCTATCTATATGCCATGTGCCTACATATGTTCAAGCCACTTTAGTTCCAAATATCTAAGAGAAACGACAATTTAACTCATGCCCACTGAATCTGACCAAGTTATTAACATAAACCAACTGTTTAAAAAGGAAAACATGTGGTATCATAAAGCTTTTACACACACCATCTTAAAAATAGGCTAATGTATCTCTTATGTATCTTACAGATGTGTGGACAGTGGACAGTGTAGATCTGCACCTTGGGATCATACTGGAGTCCTGCTAACTGTTGTAACGAATCACTTTCATGTTATTATAAAGAGGACTTTTAGTCCTCTTTCCCCAGAATACATGTCTTGCCTTTTATAAAGGAGGCTAAAGCTTCAGGAACAAGAGATTTCCAAGCAATCTGCAGTCCTATAAAGATTATCACCAGCTAACTTCAGAATGCAAGATAGTGATTCTGACCAGATATTCTTCTTTGATAATAAAAAGTACTTTACCATCAGTAATGATGATATGCTTAAAGAACCTTGTGTGTTGGACAGACGAGAGTGAAAATCACCATCAAGACAAATCATATGGACTTTCCTACCTTCAAGAAAGGTACACGGGAGAGTGCAGTATCATTTTCACTAGAAGTTCCAATCATATGGGAAAATATTATTTGAACAGTATCCACTTATATGAATTACAAATCTACTGAATGTTTTCTGACACCTGTGATGTTCTCATACTTTGAAGTGTATTCAGTATATACATGACATGTTTCTAAAAACTGAGCGATTACTGTGAGCCAAGCACTATGCTATTGCTATGAATTCTACAGTATGCTTGCAAACTTATGTCATACTAATTCAAGAAGCTTCTAGGATAAATAAAAACTCAAGATAACATGTCAGCATATAACACAAGTGGTCATCTGATGCAGTGGAAACAAAACAGAAAGAAGGTGCTTATAACACAGTGCCAAAGGATGCTCAGGCAAAAGGACCACTCAAGAGATGCTGGGCAGAGATCCCTCTGAGAGACAATATATGAAACAGAGTTTTAATCAAAGCAAAAGGCAGCCATGGAAACATCCAAACCAATAGCCTTTTTTAGCAATGTTTTATGCATGAAAGATTCCAGGTTGACCTAATATAATTATGACTAAAACATAGTTCAAGTGCACTCTGTGTATCTAAGTTTACATAATATTATATTATGTACTTAATACTTAAAGTGATAATTTAATTTAAGTATACATATATATATTTGAATTAAATTATCATACATATATACATATATATACACACATAAGTATATATATGTATGTATATACTTATACACATATACATACATATATACATATATATATATGCTTAAAATCTGCAAAATGCACTAAGGTAATGTAAATGTACCTCAAATCTGAATAAAATGTACCTGGAAAGTATTTTATTAGGTGTAGAGAATAAACTGTCAATCTTAATTTTTTTTTAGAGAAACAAAGGTGAAGCAAATCGTTTTGGAGACAAAACATATCTCAACACATACCTGCACAAAACATTCCACTTAAATTGATAATTTCTCCATAGGGTATATCAGTACTGCATTGCTTCAACTGTATCCTGACTCTAGCATAAATCATATTGGGATTTATAAACAAATGTATATGGCTCTTATTCAAAAGTTTAACCCTAAGAAATGGTTGAAAGTGTATAAATATCCAAAATAAAAGATTTTAGAAGCACAATGTAATTGGTAAATGACATTCAATATTTTATAAGCTAAACAGCCTTCATTATTGATTTCAGAGCAATTCTTTACAAAGAAGGAGGGCACAAAGAAAGTAGAGAATAAATTAAATTATATCTTGTAAAATTCCCTCCTGTCAATTAAAACAAAGGCAGCTTTTACTGTAAACCTCAGTGCACCCTTAGTCATTTGTGACTCGGTGGAGACTTTTGCAAACAATGGAGACTGCCTTTATACTTGGTATTATAGGAAAGAGTTCATCATATTGAAAAGTCAACCTGTAAAAATTTTTATAACAATGGATATAAAGTGATTCTGACATTAGCTGAACATTCCTTAGTTTGAAAATTATTTCACACTCATGTTTTTATTTTTTTGCTAGATACTTTGAAATGTTTATTATAATAATTTTGCTTGCATTCTTTTTAAAATTAAATTCTGAAAACTAAGTGAAGAGAGAATCATTTTCTACTTAGAGGGGGAGAGTGCACTGCTAACGAAGCAATCGTTGCCATCCTACAGAAAAGCAATATGCTTGATTTTACTAGTCCTGGGAATTATCTTTCAACTCTAAGTCTGGTTTGACTTTGCTTTACTCATTTGCGTGTTCTCGTTGATGGAGCTCATTTTAGTTTTGGCACCATTTTTAAGGAGGCCTCATACACATGGGTGAGCCCCAAGGAATGTCCCTGCTTCAGGTAAAGATTAGAAAGTGAGTGTGTTTTAATTTGGAACAGCTGTTGCAGGAGATTAACATGGATTCAGTTTTAAATCTCCACCTATCTCTAATCAGGTAGATTGATTCCCAAGAGGAGTGCATTCCAGAAAAAGAACCCAAACACTTTGTTCTAATTCTCAAAGGTTTTGGCTTCATTAAAGTGTGCTGCGTATCCACAGGCTAATCCATCAGCAGCCCAGACCTCTTATCACACCTACCTGGACTGCTTTGAGTCATCTAGATGGAAACTGATTGTAAATAAAGCATTCACTGGGCATGTGCACACCACAAGTTCTTGGAGAAAAAGTGCAATAAAGATAGTAGTGTTCAGAGATACTTTTTTAAAGGTCACAAATTTTTAAGACCTTACAATTTTTATATTTAAGTTCTTTTATATTGTTGTGGTAAAAACATGCTGTATGAGATATACCCTCAGCATATTTTTAAGGAGACATATATCAGCTCATGTTTAGGCCATCCTGTTAGACTTTACGGGTGTAGCTTCTGAGATTACTTGGAGACACAATCTCACAGCAAGTGCCTTGATCTTAAAGGCACTTGGACCTTTAAGACTTTAAGTGGCTCTTAAAGTCTTTGGAACCCCTATTCCACAAGGTATCCTGAGGGGGTATGATTATATAATCTCAAAACACAAAAGAAGTAATAAAAAAGAATCTAAAACAAAGTCATGTTTTTTACAGCTGCAATGCCGTAAGTCAGCTCCCTGAGTCATCTTGCAAAACTGAAACTGTGTGTGCACAGATTGAAAATATGATGATTATCTGTCCCTCTTTCTCAGTGTCTGGCAACTTCATGATCCTGTGAAGTTGGCTCTGCTGATAGCTCATATACGTGGAAACATTCATTTATTTGTATGCATGTATATGAAGAGTTTATTTCATTGAGCATGATATCTAAGTTCAACTATGTCAATTACTGCAGAATTTCCTTTTGTTGACGATAGTTAGCATTTCCTAGCATGTGTGTGGCATGGCTTACTTTTCTATTTGCCAACAGATGACTGGCTTGTCTCTATAGCCTACATTTAGAGTAGTACTAAGACACATATGAATTTCATATGTGAGCCCTGTGTTTACATCCATCTTCATCACCTCTCCTCCCTCCAAGTCTTCCTGTCTGTGTGGCACCCACTCCTTCTAAAACTCATGGGTCCTAATCCATTAATTATAATTGTCACACACATACATTTATAAATACAACCAGCTGAAGAAATCTGATCTTCCTCTTTGTAATTAGCGTTGACCTCTTGGGGTCGGCTAATCTCCCCAGGGTTCATATTTGGAGTAAAATAAACTGATTCTCCCTCTCTCTGCAACCATCAGTTGCCACGTGGCAATCTTCTCTTTAATATATGCAAAACGGTATGCATGTGCCTCAAATATCATTAAACCATCCATTGGAGCTACTGCTGAACCACATTTTCCCCCAAAGTAAGACTGTCCATCAGAAAGAAAACAAAAGCCATGTATGGTCACACAGACACCTGTAGTAGCAGCTATCTGGAAGCTGAGGATGGTTGTAATTTTCATTAGGATAAATTTATACATTTTTAAAGCACAAGATAGGCATTTTATTTTCCCCGGTGACTTTTAAGATAATCATTTAGCATTTTAGGAAAAGGGGTTGAGAGTCAGTAAGAAAATAAATAAGGTGTCTTGCTGAGACCCGTGGGTGAGCAGTTACAGTCTGATGAGGTTGCAGTGGTATAGTAATACTCTCTCCACAGCATGACCCTGGAGCTGCCCTGCGTTGCCCCTAAAGTGCTGCAAAGCTGAAAAGGAACATATTCCAAATGTAAAACACTGATCTTCATACCCTCCATTGCTTTTGGGATCCAGCCTTCTTTAAATTATTATAACAATCAAAGCGTTTATCGTAAACCACCCGTGGAACTCATTTTCAAGCAGGCTGCATCATTTTGCTGTTGTAAATTATTTTCACATTTAAAAAAATATCACTTTGGATATTTCTTGGTACATTTGGAATTCAAATCCTATCAATGTCAATGATTAGGGGATATCTCTCACACACTTATCTCTCTCTTTTGATCATGTAAGAATCAAATGGAACCTATAAATCTAAAATATATGACTAATACATTTGGAGTTTTGTTCTTGGTTACCTGAAAAAAGTTTTATTTCACCAGTAATACGATTTTATAACTGCAAGTAACATTTTGGAGAAAAGAAATGTCTCCTCATCACCACCGGCCCCCTTTCTGAAAACTATCTACATATTAAAGTTAAAATATTGGAAAGTAACACTCACTTTTTTGTCTTTATTGTATTTGGCAAATATCTCCTGGGCTCTTTCTTCTCCTCCATCCGTGAATAACATGATGATCTTATTGCAATTAGCTCTGGAAACATTATACTATTTAAAAAAATATGTATATATATAAATTATTCAGAACAAAAGTTAGGGAAAAAACAGATATGAAAAAACATGTACATATTATTCCAACAAATAAAAAGTCTTCTCAGTAGTGTGTTTTAAAAATAAGTTTTATGGACAGGCCCGGGTAGCCCTTATCACATTACTTATCTACCAAAGACTTACCACCTTCTTTCTTTTAAACCTTCCATCAAATGTTACTCCATCAGTGACACCTTCCAAGACTACTATGTTTTAAACTATAATATGCTCCATGTTATAGTTCCTTTATATTACCTTTTTTTAAGTTGGTAACTCTCAGCATTTTGTCTAGTGTTAGTTTTTCCCATAGGAAACAAGCCCCATACATGTAAGAGCCTGTGGCATTCAGACATCATCCGGCTGATAATATCCCCGTAATTGATCGGTGTTTGGGCTTTGTAAGAACAAATGTTTCTTCTACCCACTCTTATAATTTTATAGCAGAAGCAACAAATAACATGAACCTGATTGACACTTTGCATTTTAACTTTTCAATCCATTTCCAGACACCGCTTATCTCTCTGTTCTTCCCTCCTGGCTCATTCGCCTTACATTTTGGAGATGACCAGACTCCTGAGTAGTCCTTCACACAGTGCTCTTCAGGACTCTATAACTGTTGTGACCTACTCCCTGAGCATCCTCCCCCATCTGTCCTCTCTTGACCTGCCACACAGATTCTAATCCTGCAAGACTCAATTCCAGCAATAAATCGTCTTAACCTTTAAGGACTTGCAAAGAACTAAGCATAAAATAATGAATTAGCATCAAAGGACCATTAAAACGAACAATTAATTTAGCGAGTGGGACTTCTTCGAGGTATCAAATTATAATCTTAGCTTTTCTGCTGTTATGGAATGTGTTTGCTTAAATGATGAAAAAAATGAACTGCACTAACTTCTGAATGCTCAGCTTCTTTGAAAATGTCAACCTTCTCACTTAAGCCTATCGAAAAGAAGTATTATATTAGCCTACCATGTAATTTAAAAATTTCTGAAGGCCTACTAAAGCAGAGTAATAAGTTAACTTAAGCATAGAGTTCATTTAAGTTAACCATTCAAAATTAAACATGAGTTCACTGTAAAGTTTGTGAGAATATATATATTATGTTCTTTTGTCAATGACCTCAAACATCACTGTGTAATTTGATACAATTCAAGTAGGCAGGCAATCTGCTAAAGTCCTTGAGAACCTCCTGTAATTGAGATCGTCAGCCTCAGCCTTTGAATGAGCAGTTATTTTTTTAATATCTATAATTATTTGTAGCGCTCTAGTCTACCAAAGGCTGATACTCTCACCTTTCAAGGAAGATAACTCCCATCTTCCTGGGACAAAAATTAATGAAGACATTTTCCTATATTGGTAATAAGATTGTGTTTCATATTGTCTCAGCACATTGACATGTCCATAAAAACACTGGCAGTAAAAGCTTCTAATGAAGCAATAGTAACCCAAGTATTGACTAACTAACGAGTCTGCCACCTCTACCATGGTTCTTTGAACAGTTGCACATAACCTGTTAGCCAACTTCAATGGTGGTCAGTAATTTTTACAAGGATCCCTAAAAGACAGACAAAATAAAATTACCTATTGATACTTACATTAAGTAGCTGTTCAAATGCAAAGCTAAAACCTTTCTTGTAATCTGTTATCCCCTTGGCTGTGATGTTATTCACGGCATCTTTCAACACCTTCTTATTTCTTACGTTTGCTTGAACCAGGTGCTGGAAACAGCTTACATCCTGAGCATTGCTGTTAAACTGCAAAGAGTAAAAAGAAAATAGACAAATGAAGACTGAGATCAGCTGCACGACTTTCGCTAAATATCAACTGCAAGCAAGCATCTCAAGCCGGTTGCACTGTTTCCCCTCTAAAAAGAAAAATAAAATCCTAAGTAACAAAAGTGTGCTACAAACCAAGTGGTGGATTTCTCCTCTTATGGCATCTTCCTATTATAGCATCCTGAGCATTCCACTTTCCAAACCTTATAAATAATTTGGGGATTTGATTTGTGTGAGGGCCTTTCCAGTGTTCACATATTCAGAATCAAGAAATAATACGATTTCTGGGACACAGAGAGAAAGACAGAAATTTTTAACTGTCACTCACCAGAAAGGGCTCCTTAGAAAAAGAATGTAAGGGACTATATGAACAGATGTAATTTTGAAATTACACAGTCTTTCATTGGGAACTAAATACAAGAGATTCTCTAAAAGAACTCAGAGCAGAGAAAGCCTTTTAGGACTACAACCCTTCAGAGGTCACACAAATAGGATGCTGGAGAATCACGAAGGCAATATGGACAAACAAACCATGACTAAGTATGGGTGGTTGATGAGAGTAAAAAGCACTGGTCCGTGGATGCTTGTCTAGAACTGAGTAACATTATCAGCAGGGGCAGTTCTCCAACTCTATGGGTAGGTTACAAATGGTTATGCATTATATAACTAAATAAGTATAGAATGCTATTCTAAACATAATTATAAGATGCAGTACAATCTGACAAGTAAACATTTCATAGCAATTAAATTACAACACATAACCATGCTTTCAGACATAAGCTAATTTCACACATGCAAAGCTACACATATACCATATATTTGTAAACAAATGCTTATACAATGTTTACATGAGCTAAAAATAGAAACCACTTCCTCTTTGCAAAAGTCCCACAAGACAGGCATTCCCAATGTCCTCATGTGATCCTTGAGAAAGCCCACAGGCAGATTTTAGGAAACTTATTTCTAAAATCTGCAGAGAGTGAGAGAGACTTTGGAACACTCGCCCTAACTGGGATGTCTCCATCCAATCCCTCTATTCAAGGTTCAGGGATTGAGAAAAGTGTAAGAGCCAGAAGCAATAGAAAACACAAAGAAAACAAGGCCTTCTAAACATAGAAGGACCAGCATAACAATGCATTCAAAGTCTGTGGCAGCATACATAGAGCCTACATGGGCCTATACAAGAAGGGGTCCTGAAGGTAACAGGAGAAGTGGACATACAGTCTCATCTCAAACACAGAAGCTAGCTCTGATTTATAATCAGTTCCAAAGGGAAAAAAAATAGTTTTAACCAACAGAGTCTCACTGGGAGACAAACTAAGGATAGGCCACATGACTAGAAGTAGATGGATAGCCAACAAAACATGAACAATAGCATCTTTGAAGTTTGACTTGTAATGTTGTGTCAGGCTATGTATTATTATTTATTATTATTATTATTATTATTATTATTATTATTATTATTATTACTACTACTACTACTACTACTACTATAATATATGGCTTCTGGTCTTGTGTTGTTATAGGAACTCTGTCTGCATGAGTGTTTGTGTCTCTGTGCCCATAATATGTTTCTCTGGTTCTTATTCTTCTATGTCTTGTACTCTTTAAATTGTTTGCTTTTATTTTAATTTATTTTTATCATTCCTTAGAGGCTGGTTTATTTTCTAATGAGAGATAGAAAGATCTGGATGAGACAGGACAAGGAGAGGAATTAAGAGGTGCTATGGGTAATAATCATAATATACTCTATGAAAACAATCTATTTTCAAATAACTTGTACCTGGACACATAACTAGTAAGTGGTAAGAGTCAGCATTTAATCTAACTGTTCCTTCAATTATCCCAAACTGCCTCTCAGTATACTATGATGAATTGAATTGTGTCTAGCTCATTGAAGCACAGAATATCATGCGCTGGGACACAACACTGCAAGAAGAGTTTTTAATTTGGAAAGTGAAGAGTGGAAGAAATTCTCTTAAGAAATGACACTTCTATGGGGCATATATTTCAAAGAAATGTTAGTGACGAATATGGAAAAGAATATCCCAGGCACACAGAGCATGTGTGGAGTCCTGGATTTGGACCATGGGGAGTGATTCAGGGGCTCGAAGTAGAGTTTAGCTTTGCAGTACATGAGGACCAATGACACCAGGTCAGAGGAGCAGCTGGGGTTAGATCCTATGGTGTCTTAGAGATATGACAGGAAGTGGGAATTCACTGTGTCAGATGTTAAGTAGGTGCAAAGATTTATGCCAAATGAAGAATAATTTTTGTAGTATTTGAGAGGCCATCTGCCCCCTCTTGGGAAGTGGAACTCAAGTGTGAGGGTGCACAGGTTGCTGAAGTCACCTGGTTGATAGTCCTTATGTTATTTAGGGGAATGGTCAGAAATGGAGAGCCTTTGAAGAGTCTGTAGAATGTCTGCTAGAGACATTCTAGAATGTCTCTAGACATTGCTAGAGACAAGTCAGGAATTGGGGAGAAAAACAAGGTTCACCTTAAGGTGAGATTTCAGCAGTTTAAGACACAGAACTAAGGATGCCAAGCTCTGATACCATCTAAAGCTAGAGGCATGAAAGTGGCCCTGGCTAAAGATTAAAAGGAAAAAAAGAAAGAAAGAAAAAAGCTTCACCACAGAAACTTGGCCTACATCCATATGAATAACAGTGAACTAGAGCAGGAATTCCCCAGAATCCTAACATTCCGTTCCCATAGAGACAGAGGGGTGGGCATTTCATAGGAGTGAAGGAGGGAGGAGGTGGATGAGGGAGAACAGGGAAGGAAGGAAGGAAGGTACATAGGAAGGGAAATTGTGAGGAGCACGTATACATGTATAGGGTCTGGAAAGGGCCTACTGATAACAGCCCTAGCTGGAGCATTTCCAGAGAGAAGGCATCAGTGTGTTCAAGGAAGATCTTCGCTATGCCTTCGTGGGGAACAGAGCAACAATACAGGCCAGCACTCACAGGGCAGACATTGTTGGTCTAGGAATTATTCCAGTGTCATGGAGGCTTAAGGAGACTGAGGGAAGAGAGAAAAAGAAGAAAAAGATGGCACAAAATAGAAGGAAACAAACACAAGGCTTGGGGAAGATGGAAGGACGGTCCACATGGAATCCAGAGAAAAGTGAAGTGGTGGACACTTCTTTATGCCAGGAGGCAGAAAGGAGCAGACTCATGGACAGGCTGCAGCAGCTCAGGCCTGCAAAATGGCACCTTGCTACCTGGAGCACTAAATCTCTTAAGGAATACATAGAAAACAGCTGGAAGTCAAATGTCCCATGAACATTTGATAAGTAATTCACCTGGGTTCTTTTTTGTATTTTGAAGAGTGATTTCAAGTATGTCAGATTGATGATAATAAACTTCCAATATATTTGTTTACTGTTTTCTATAAACTCAAATGTCAAAAAAAGCATAGCTTCAGTCTATAGGACCCAGTCTATAGGACCCAGTCTATAGGACCCAGTCTATAGGACCCAGCCTTCCCTTGAGAATAGAAACTCTTCTCTGATGTGATACAACCATAGCCTAGGTATTTCATTAAGAAAATGAGAGAACATAAGAAGTCTTGTATTATTGACCAAGCCAAAAACAGTTTGTAAATATATCACTACTAAGTATCCAGGCTAAAAAATAAGGTGTAGTGCAAGAATTATTGTTAATCAATTTACTTAAATTATAAATCATCATAAAAAATACAAGCTATGCAGACAATAAGTACAGGGCTACGGACTGCCTTAGTCTTCCTTTGGCCTTGACTCACTTCTAAGCAAAGAAGTGAAGAGTCTCATTAAATCAGTTTCATGCAAGTCAAATGAATATAAATTCAATTCATTAAGTGCAAATTCAGTGGTATATATAGAAATCTTACAACTGTTCATAATAAAACTCATAACAAAACTCATAAATAATGTAGATAAAAGAATTACTTGCAATATATAATTCCCAATAGCTAAGCTTAGTGTCCTGGGAAAGCAATGACTAATTTTAAGGAGTCTAAGTTGGTTAGGAGTATGTTCCAGACATTAGACTTACCTGTTTTTACTATGTATGTGTGCATGTAGGTATGTATGAATGTATATATTTATATATATTCTTATTTTTAAAAACCTTAAATATCAGCCTTTGGTAAGACATGCCCAGATATCAATTTAAAACTGCATATTAAAATCTTAGAGCCAAACTATGATACTATAGCGTTATAAATTTTGGAACTTTGGTGACTGAAAAGATACTTTTTTTTTCTGAAATACTTTGTTCTTTATTGCTCCTGGGAGGACTCTTAGAAGAGACAATTATTTTTATAGTCTGAAAGTGAATGGGAGGATTTTTTCAAAGAATATCTAGTGGTACCCACATTGCTGTGTCTCTTTTTACATAAATTTCATTTTCTTTTTTCTTCTTTTTTTTTTTTTAGTTTTATTAGATATTTTCTTTATTTACATATCATATTTCCAAGTTTCCCCTCCAAAAAACAAAAAACAAAAAACAACAACAAGAACAAACCCCTGTTCCCTCCCCCCTACCCCTGCTCACCACCCCACCCTCTCCCACTTACTGGCCCTGGCATTCTACTACACTGGGGCACAGAACCTTCACAGGGCCAAGGGCCTCTCCTCCCATTGATGGCCTACTTGACCATCCTCTTCTATACATATACTGCTGGAGCCATTAGTCCCACCATGTGTACACTTTGGTTGATGGATTAGTCCCTGGGAGCTCTGAGGGTATTAGTTCATAATGTTGTTTGTCCTAAGGGGCTGCAAACCCTTCAGCTCCTTGGGTCCTTTCTCTAACTCCTTCATTGGGGACCCTGTGCTCAGTCCAATGGATGGCTGTGAGCCTCTACTTCTGTATTAGTCGGGTACTGTCAGAGCCTCTCAGGACACAGCTATAACAGGCTGGATTGTCCTTCCTTCAGTCTCTGCTCCATAGTTAGTCTCTGCAACTCCTTCCATGGATATTTTGTTCCCCTTTTAAGAAGGAATGGAGTGTCCACATTTTGGTCTTTCTTCTTCTTGAGTTTCTTGAGGTTTGTGGATTGTACTTTGTGTATTCCAAACTTCTGGGGCTAATAACCACTTATCAGAGAGTGCATACCATGTGTGTTCTCTTGTGATTGGGTAACCTCACTCAGGATGATATCCTCCAGGTCCATCCATTTCCCTAAGAATTTCATAAATTCAATGTTTTTAATAGCTGAGTAGTACTCCATTGTGTAGATGTACCACAATTTCTGTATCCATTCCTCTGTTGAGGGACATCTGGGTTGTTTCCAGGTTCTGGCTATTATAAATAAGGCTGCTATGAACATGGTGGAGCATGTGCCCTTATTACATGTTGGAGCATCTTCTGGGTATATGCCCAGGAGTGGTATAGCTGGGTCCTATAGTGGTATAGTAGAACTATGTCCAATTTTCCGCCAAACTGATTTCCAGAGTGTTTGTACCAGCTTGCAATCCCACCAGCAATGAAGGAGTGTTCCTCTTTCTCTACAACCTCTCCAGCATCTGCTGTCACCTGAGTTTTTGATCCTATCCATTCTGACTGGTGTGAGGTGGAATTTCAGAGTTGTTTTGATTTGCATTTCCCTGATGACTAAGGATGTTGAACATTTCTTTAGGTGCTTCTCAGCCACTCGGTATTCCTCAGTTGAGAATTCTTTATTTAGCTCTGTACCCCATTTTTTAATAGGGTTATTTGGTTCTCTGGAGTCTAACTTCTAAAAAGACACTTTTAAGGAAATGGTTTTATCTATTAAGAGAATATTTTTCACTCATTTATGTATATTCATTTAAGATCTCAAATGCAGCCTCCCTCCCCTTCTTCCTCCTCCCTGGCACATCAAGTCTCATCAGGGCTAAACTTCTCCCACTGAGACCAGACAAGGCAGCCCAGCTAGGGGAAAGAGGTCTAATGGCAGGAGACATAGTCAGAGAAAGCCTCCTGCCCCCAAATGTTAGAGGACCAACAAGAAGATCGAGCTGCACATCTGCTATATATGGATAGAGGCCTAGGGTCTGGCCAGAGCCATGCTCTTTGGTTGATGGTTCAGTCTCTGTGAGCCTCCATGAACCCAGATTAGTTTCTCTGCTGCAGAAAGTTAAGCTCTGGTGGTCTCTGATGACAATCAGCTTCTGCATCCATTTGAGACTGGAAGCCCATGGGTGAAGCTGAGCATGAGCACTCGCAAGCAGTAAGATCCAGCCACTCTTCCTCCAGCTCCTCCCCAGTGTGCATGCTGTTCCTCAGCCCCCAACACGCCTTCCTTCTTCATTCATTGTTCTTTTCAGAATCCTTTCCTCACAACATTTTGTTTTTAGCACCCAGTATATTTTTTCGCTCACAATTCTTTGTATGTATTTTTATAGACTCTCTATATGGTCAAAGAAATGCACATTTACCACTTCTGCTGCTTTCCCCCTCGGCATTGAAAACTCACTGAATGGACCCATCAATCTACTTCAGGTTTTACATGTGGGGTTTAAGGAAATTGGAAGTTGCTGTGAAGTATCCACCAATGTAATTGAGTCCAAGTGTTAAAAGGGGGATGAATGGCCTACTGGCTCTGCAATCTTTTACTGAACTTCCACACTGCTAAATATAAAAATATTCTTCAAATAGTTACTATTAAAACAGTTAAATGAGAATATGTAGAATTCTTATCAGAGTTCAGCACAACTTAGGTGCTAATCCATAACAACAGCATTGAGAAATTATTAGCAAAATAAGAATACTGTGTACAATACTGAAATCAGAGCATATTCCTCGTTAGTCACAATGCCGGTAGAAACATCTTCAGCTTTAGAAAAGCTTTAGCCAAAGTTCACTAATTAGATGACAAGGGTTAACAGTTTGAACCGGTTTTGAGAAAACCACAATGCATTCCTTTCAATACTTAAACAAACAAACAAGCAAAAGCCCTTCCTAGAGAATATCATGCTCAAGTACACATGTCAAGTATTTCAAATCTATTAAGGCAAGCCTGTTTTTTTGTTTGTTGTTTTTGTTTTTTCCCCCCAATTGCAGTAGCTACTTCTGTTCTGTGCTCCTTACTCATTTCTTTATCCTGATACAATGAACCACCACCACTGGCAGATGCACAGCAAGCCAGAGCTGCGTCCAGTCAGAGCAGCAGCCATCCGAAGCTTCGGGAAAGTGCCCTTTGGTTTAAGAACAGCAGCTGCAATACCATTATTTTATGGAGCACAAGGACAGGACGAGTGGACACTAGAACCCGAAAATACCGAGGTTTAAGGAAAAAACACCAGAAGATGCTTTCTTCCTCTTGGAACCTCACAGACAGAGCAGTGGCAAGCCTGTCTGCTCAGGCGTCCCTTCATGGAAGAGAGTGTTCCTCCACAGACTCTAAACTGTAATGTGCTTTATTGATGAAACATTTTTAAATGGAAAAAGATGGGATTTAACTCAAGACTCTTTGGATTTTGAATCATTGTTCAGTAGCTAAACTATTGCTTCTAACAGCCAAGCCATTAATATCTGGATCTGGAGCTGAATAACTCGGAAGCAGGGCACTTGGTTTGGGATATAGAACATTTTTGAAATTAAAAATTTGAATTTATTCTTGTAATTTAACTACAATAAATAATAGGTAATGACTTTATACCAGTTGATTAGTTTAAACTCACGATTTTAAAATAACCTTATCTTCCTACAATTTTGTAGTCAGAAATTATAGTAAAACTGTTACTATTCAGAGAATGGGCACCAGGTGGCACTGCAGGAAAATAAAAATAAAGGGAACAGAATCCAGCTTTAAAATCTTGACTATAACTTGTATGTACTGATTCCTGTAGAAAGCAATTTTAAGTTTCACTTTAATTGCCATATTACTTCATAGGAAATTTTAAGCTAAAGTTGATGTCATAAATTTATTTTAGTACACTGAAAAATAGTCAATAAATGTGGTCAAAGGTATTCAAGATTGACTCTTTATTTGAATTACCAGACACTCCCTGGCTGCTGGAGATGACTTTTGCTTCTAAATCTTTTTTCTCTATGCTGATACTTACATTTTGTTGCTGCTAAAACAACGCTGTGAGCTGAACTCAGGACTCAGAGAAGTGGTCTGTCACTGACAAGTGAGCTACATCCCCATTCCTATCAGCTACTTTTAAATTTGAACCTATAGAATTATTGATTCATATTATCAAATTATTTTAAGGAATTAATATAAAACTAATAGCATACTCATTTATAATCTCTAATTATATTTCATAGGGGATTGTTTTTATTTATTTTCTTAGTGTATAACCATAGTGCAATTTATAAGTCTCCATACCATGACATAACAATCTGATTTTTCAAAAGGAAATTTCTACTTTAATTAAATATTATTTCACGATTATAATCCATCCTAACTAACAAATTTTATTTTAGCTACATTCTTATAACATTATCTTTTACTCATAATTATCCAATGAATTTTTTTACATTAATAATAAAATTCTTATTTCACATGAATTGAGAATTCATGAACACACATCACCATCAGCATGCTGGGGTAAGCTTTAGCTGGGATCTCATTGGATAGATATGGAAACTGAACTTATGTGAGCTAGAGAGTATTCAAAGACATACAACATTACCCACTCCGCAGTCACCTCAGGTCACCACATCTAATATCTCTTCAAGGTCTAAATTGTTATATTCTAATAGAAAACCAGGAAACCACCAGAGCATCCCAGTACCTTTTGTCATCTCTGTCTTCCCATTAAAGGTAAGAACTATGGTTTCTCAGTCAGATTAAAACTACATTTGCCTAGCAGTTAGGACTGTTTGTGTCTGAGAGAGACACAGAAAGAGAGAAAGAGAGAAAGACAGGAGTGGGGTTGCCTGCAAGGGGAAGCAGGAGGATGTGGGGGGGGGAGCATGATTAGAATATATTGTATTTCAATAAAAAAAATTTATAAAAGAAAAACTAACACTTTCACCCAAATCCACTTTTATTCTAAGAATAAATATTTATTAATTCCACATTGTAATTCCTAAGGTGTTATTCAGATATTCTTCTGTTTTTGTATAATTTTAACATAGGCCCTCATTTATTGTCTTTTTTTGTGGGTCACAGTGTAGAAAGATGCTACATGGATCGTCACCCCTAACATGGCACTTGATTGGTCAGGGCCTGAAACTGACAATACATACGGTCCTAACAGTGCCTGCTCGCCTGATGTATTCTTGGCCCATTGTATAGAACAGAAACACACTAATAGAGAACTTCTACTATTTAATTAAATATAGGAAAAGAAAGTTCTGTCCAGGTCCTGAATCTTTTAGGTGTGGCAGGCTCTCTTGAATCTACCATCTTCTGTGAATTTTAATTAGGTCCTCTCAAAACAAGGGCTGCACTTGATTACATAGAGAGCCCCTTAGGTTCTTATATGTGATAGGAAAAAACTGTATACAAAAGAATTAATAAATTTGATATGCATTTAATAAATGGTAGCAGAATTGTGTTATTACAATTAAAATATGTTTATAGTAATGATAGTGCCAAAATGGGTCTTTGTATATAAATATGTGGTCACACATCAAAAGTGCTAATAAAGATCTCAATTTTAAAACAAATACTTTCATTAACTTATGACTTATTACACTCAGTCTGTTCACCCTGTTTGAAATGTTTACTGTATTGCTACATATGTACCAAGAATAATTTGTACTACATTACATTTATATTTTAATAAAGAAAATATTATGTAGGCTAATAGCACAGACATTATTTTGTTGTAACCCATTCCATTAAAATGATTCAGAATTGTAAATTTCAATAATTTTATTTTTATGAGTTTTTTAGAATTTTCATACCATGTATTTTAATCATATTTATTCCCTCCCCAGCTCCTCCTGGGTATACAGTCTATTTCTCTCCCAATCCAAATTCACGTTTTCATTAAAAAACCAAAATCATCAAGTAGAATTTGTGTTGCCCATATAACTCCAAGGATATGGGTAGACACTGGATTATAGACCTGCATCCCTAAAGAGAACTGACTCTTGGCAACTATCAATTTCCAGTAGCAACTTAGCAGGAGGCAAGACATGTAGCTCACTTCCTCTGTGCTGGAAATATTTATGCATGCTATCACAACTTCAAATTCTATAGAGGCATAAGCATAGAGAAAAATAAGCAAAGGACAAATATTTATGACATACCATTTGGAGAGAAATGACATACGGAAACGTGAAGTGAGGTAGAAGGATTGAGTGACATGGCTCTCCAGGATATGCTGGTCCAGGAGGCCGAGAGGGAGCATGTAGGAACAGATGCCCAACTGATGCGGTGATGTGCAGATAAAACTTGGAAGCAGTGATGTGAAATCCCAATGACCAGATTACATTTCTAACCTGTACATATCTAAAACATGCATTACAGAGCATGGTAGAAACACTTTCAAACAACATTATTGGCATCTCCAATGAGTTATTTTAAGTAGGAAAGGGCCCCTGGGACCAACAAAACTGGCCAATGAGTTAGGAACAAGGCCTGAAGGGATTGTATTGGGTTGAACACAGATCTACTGAGGTCACATACATGTTTGAAAGTAAAAAGGCATGTTTATGTATAAGTTAACAAAAACAGCTGGAAAAATAATTAAGCACAGAGTTAGTGCAAGGAAAAATATCACAGGGAGAAAAGTCCACTTTGAAATATACTTGAAAGGACGTTGTAAGCATGGATTAATAAAGCAACAAGATGACTGAATGACTGTGGGGAATGGAAAGTGGCACTGATACCTGAAAGGAAGAATAAAACCTATGCACAGTGTCACTCTGTCATGAGGTAGCCTGCATTTCATAATTGCAAACAGGAAAAAAGAACAACAAAACAAAAACAAAACAAAACAAACAACAACAAAAAGATTCCATGCCTGAGTCCTTAACTTTCAAGTTGTGCTATATTCATCTAAAATGTCAAAATGATTTTTACTCCCTTAAGAATTTGCTGAAATTTTTTTTAATTTAATAGTCAAAAATAAGTCTATATATTCTACTAATAAATAGGTATAGTATCCATTTTTATTTTAAATTCCTTAGAATTTTTATTTCATTAAATAATTAAGAGCAAACACTAATTTAAGCAAGTGAATAATTTTGCCAGTCTATTGCTCAGGGCAGCCAAAGTCACATTTTTCATATTCAAAATTAAGAGTATAACTCATTTGAAAGAGCTTAACCAATAAGTCCTGAACTACATAGAGTGTTTTTCTAGCAGCCAAGGTTTCCAAATCAATCAATAACAGTCCTATTTTTATTAATATCTCAGTTCAGAATAATACTGCCTCACCTTCAGAATCACATTGCTCTGTAGAAAACTGTAACTAAATCTCCACTCTCCAAAAGCTTGGTGTGCCATATAATTAATGGAAAAATCTTTATCCAGCTTGTCAACACCTTCTTATAAATTTACAAAGTAATTACGTTATCCTCTCCCATCCTTTAAAATTAGATAACCTTCATTACTTTGTCTTATTAGACTGTGCCAAACATGACCCTTTCTTTATTATTTTCTTCATAGTTTGTACTAACTTTATGGTCTTTTTTTTTTTTTAAAGATCACTTTTAAAAGTACCTGTCTATATCTTAAAAATATACAAGGGTATTAGGGAAGAACTTAGTTGCTTTGGTGACCTTAATTCTACACCCACTCCATATTTGAAATTATCCCTTCTAATTTGGATGTGGAATATCCACCACTTGTGATTAACACTTAGTCTCCAGCTGGTATGCTGTTTGTGGGATCATTAAAGAGTGGGGCTTTGCTAGAGGAACTGGGTCATGGGTGATTGGCTTGTTCTTGGTGTTTCTCTCTGCCTCCCAGTCTTCTGGGATAGTAAGAGAATCACCATTCCTGTTGCCAAAGACTGAGAAGCAGCTTCACTTGTCATGTCTCCTGGTGTGATGGACTGTGTACATCCTTAAACAGTGAGCTTGGATATGTACTTCAACCCTGTGTTGTTTCTTGTCAGGTATTTAGTAACAGAGATAAGAAAAGTAACTTCATGTAACAACCTCTAATGATCACAGAATAAAAGCAACCAGCTGTTAATAGTCCGAAGTGAGTTACCAAGATCTTAAAGTCAAACACAGTAACTGACATGAGTCCCAGCATGATTTAGAAGTCACAGATAGATGCTAAATGCAATCCTTGAGTGAGTGTAGATATCCCGCCATCCTCATCCCCAGTGGCTTGGCATCTTATTCATGTACACATAATTATCAGTGATGAAATCATAACTGTGTAGGGGATTATTTGCAGGACTTGCTAGTTGTGGGTCTGAGACAGAGCCTAAGATTCTGCGTCTCTAACCACTGCCTAACTGAGCTGCCAGGCCAGGCTCACACTTCTGGGCCACAGGCTCCAATTAAGACACAGGGATAAAGAAAACAATCTGCCTGATCATTGACATAAATGAGCTGAAATCTAGATGGATGGGTATTTTATCAGATGTGAAATGAAATTACTAGTGAGATTTCCTTGCTCACAATCCTTTCTTGGCAGGACACATGTCCTTTATTATATTGAGCTGTGAGCTCAAGTACTGTTTACAATGGTGTTTGAATTTTGCAAGGAGGTGATGTTACTTTTAACTTTAAATTATAGATATGTGTGTGTGTGTGTGTGTGTGTGTGTGTGTGTGTGTGTGTGTGTGTGTAAATAACAAATTGTTCTATGCCAAATAGAATCTAAAAGCAACAAGGCAGGAAGATCATGACCTTGCTTGGAACACATAAAAAATATCTCACCAGGAAAACTGGAATGTAAAGCTGATGAAATAGAGTTGCCCAGGCAGTACAACTCATGAGATGGAGTTGATGACAAAAGGTCAAGTTGTGGTTTTGGAATCTGAAGGGCCTGAAGTTGTACCCTATTTGTAAGTTTACAAATTAGCTTCCTGCAATTTCATAGATAACAGGAAAAAATAATTCAAGTCAGAGGTGAAGGGCAGTTTATTATTCATAGCAGGACCAGTAGCCTAGGCATAGGACAGTAAAACACCAATAACACTGGGTTGACAGCAGGAGGACCAGGGGCCACTACACATGCAGAGACAGTGAGATTTGCTTCAGGCAAAAAATTACAGGAAGACAAGACACTTCCCAGTCATTAGAGCTGCCAATAGCTCCAACCCTCTCCCTCAGACAGCATCTTAATTACTTTCCTATGCAAACTTCTAGAAAATAGAAACCTCTAGCTTCATTACCCTGGAATATATACATTTTTAGAAATTTGTTATTTAAGGCTTAGACCTGAAATTGCGTACCAATATTAAATATTCCAATTGCCTCAATACAATTGGTATGGGAGTGTTAATGGATGATAATTACAGCAGGAATAATGGCTACAATAATGACTAAAATATATAAAACTCTGTGCATGTGGCACTTCTTTCTGTACTCCTAATGGTATAAGAAACTAAATCTGATTCCTTTAATGAAAAGGAAACTGCCCTGTATAAGCCTTGTAGTTTCAAAGGTTTTACCAGATCTCTCTACATTTCCAGTTCTTTTAAGAGAAAGAACTGAGAGGAGAAAACAGAAGGCCACCCATTCAATTGTGAGCCCTACTGCATGCTAACACTGCTATGATATGCCCAGGATCGTAATATACTGCTGCTCTTCTTTCAGCAATGACCAACAAGTACTGGCTTCTTGATTCACCAACTATGGAAAATAAAGATGTGGAGAATTTCTAATCTAGCAACAAGACCGCTCCGGCAAGGGATCACATTCAAAGACCTAGATATATGTGATCTGCCTAGAATGATGATATCTCATACACCTTCAATCCCTCTGGCTAGAATACAGGCATTACCATTAGTACATACCTTTAAGGTAAAATTAGTTTGTAGAAGGAAGCAGCCATGTTTCAAAGTGATGTCTAATGGAGGATCAGACAAAGTGTTGAATCAGTGAAAGATTTGACAGAGTGAGTAAGTGATAGGATACACCCAACTCTCATGAGAACAGCACAAGAAAGAGAAGCTATGTAAGTACAATTCCAGGGGTCAGAGGCTCAGTCAGACGAGAGACAGTGTAGTGAGTGTGCATTCGTGAGTGGGAGCAGTTCAGTGCAAGTCAGCAGAGGCAGCTAAAGCCAGAAAATGAGAAGGAACCAGAAGATTAGAAGATTGCCCAAGTTAGAGGCCAAGGAAAAACTGAGCGAAGCCAGATTTAATTTGTCATCCTGGAGAGGAGTCTGAGCCAGAACAGCCGAGTTTAACCAGCTACCAGAGTATAGGAATAACTCGAAAGGGTAAGCTTAATCAGCAGTAAGCCCCCCAAGACAATAATAACAACAGGTGAATAAAAGTTACTTTGACAGAGACTACCATGATCCTCAGAATATATTTGTCCATTGTCACAAATTATTTAGAAAGGCAAGCACAGACTCCTCTCATGTAGATGCCTCCATGCAGGGAAGCCAGGCTTGTTTCAGAAAGCAAACACAGGGAGAGTTTCCTAGGACAGGGCTTTTCCTTCTCTTCTCAGTAAGACTTGCTGCTCAGCACTCACGGTGCTGCTCAAGCATTTCTATGTAGACCGTCGTTTAGTAACTACATCCTGGACAGGGGGTAGCACTAGTGTTTTTTCAAAGAAAAAAACCTCTCTGATAAGTTTTCATATTTTGTTTATTCCAAAAACATGCATTTTATTATTTTTATTTTTGTATGGTGGATGCCACTGAGGCCAGAAAAGGGTGCCAGATATCTGCAGATTTAGTTACAGGAGGTTCTGAGCAGTTGGAGGTGCAGGAAGCAGAACTCCAGTCCTTTACAAGGAGGACAAGTGCTCTTAAACGCTGAGCCGCCTCTCCAGCACCAGGATTATGCTTTATGATTTGCTTTGGTTTTTTTGAATAGTGAGAAATCAAAGACAAAATTCTATAAAGACCATGAATCACAAAAGCTTCTCGGAAGAAAACGGATTCAAATGTCCCTGCCACAACACTGACATTCTAATCTAACTTGTAAGTGGGGAAGCATGCGGCTGTAGTGGAGCTGGGAAGAGCTTAGGTTGTTAACTTTGAACCTGTCACCTGCAATCAACACACATTTTCCTTTCATCCACTGATGGTTATGCAGCATTTGACTTGAAGCATCAAACTCCCTCACACTCATAAACAACTTCTGCTCCCCGTGTCAACCCTGGAAATTCTGCCTGTAAATCAGAGCATGCTGTGATTGAATTGCTGTCCCTATCATCTACCACTCCTCCTATCAAAGCTCATAACTAGATTAGTGGGGAAGCAGCTGCATTGTGCTGCATTTATACTTTGCCTAACAGCAGGCTTCTTTTTCGCAACAAAGAACAGCATTCAGAAGGCAGAAAACATTCAAAAATGAGGTGGCCTTAATTCTCACACCTTATACATGACTCATGCATAAAACCTACCTTAAACAAACACAGAAAATAGACTTGGGTATGAACCTGAAACTGAGAGGCTGCAGGAGTTTTCTGTCAAGTATTTCTAGGCAAACATGGGAAAACAATAATAGAACGTATTTGTTAGGTCTCTGAATGGATGAAAGTGTTCTTAGGAATGTGTATTTTTGGATACCTGAAGGCTTCGGCAGGGGGACTGACTATGCAAATTACTACAGAGAATTTACCAGGGCCTTGTTATCATGCATTGATGCAGCAACACAATCTGTAGGTTATATTGTTCATATAATTTCAGAGAGAAAAAACTCAGGCGCATATGCAAACACAGAGATACATACACATGAATAAACATATGCCACACACATCCACACATGATATACTTATTCACACCATACAGAAATATTTATATACACCATAGACACACACAATACACTTATTCACACCATACAGAAATATTCATATACACCACACACACACACACACACACACACACACACACACTAATCAGATGCACCACACATATACATATAGGCACATACACACATCCCATATATACACATACTACACACAGTCATATACATGGAGAGGCACACACAGACACATATTACACAAATACACACAGAGACTGAAACAAAGACACATGCAAACAGAAACACCTAACACCCACCACACACAGATATACACACATATCACATGACACAATATGAAGCTTCCTTCCCCGAGAATCTCCCTATCATTAAATTGTTAAATCTCTATATGATAAGAGATCAACGACTAAAAACAACAGTATAACTTTAGTAAAATGTTGCAGAAGAATGAACTCCAGTTGCATTTATTTCAGAGAGGTTGTACATAAAACCCAGTAGCTAATAAAATAATTTCTGTTACTTGTGGACTTGTGTGGCTCACAAGCACATACAACCATAAGTGAGAATGTAAAGTAGGACAGGATACAAAGACATAGAGGAAAGGAAGGAAGTAATGACTAAAAGGATACATTGCCCCAGGTAGAAAGACAACTTAGATGTGTATTTGTCTACAAAAAAAATAAACCAATTGAAATACATTTTTCAAGGCTCAATATAGTAAATTTCCTTATGTAATTCTTCTGTAAATACACAGAAAGCATATTTGTGACAGAGAACTAAATTTATAATTTTACAAAATATTTCTTGGGAATAAGGAGATGGCTCAGTGCTTAAATTGATTGTCTTGCTTGCCCAAAGGCTGGTTGGATTAATGTGTTTTAATAAAAGGAGAAAAGCAGTTGGGTAGATGAGGTCATTGGGGTAAATCATGGAGGCAATGGGGCAAGAATATGAAAATGCTCTGTATGAAATTCCCAGGGAATTAATGAAAATTTTATTTTTAAAAGTGTGATGATGCATTTGTAATTTTATCATTGTAGAGACTCATAGACTTATCTCTGATGGATAATAACCAACTAACCTAGCCTACTTGGCAAGTTCTAGGCCAGTAAAAGATTATGTTCTCAAAAAGGAAAACAAAACCCCAAAAGGTAGACAGCATCCAAGACAAGACAATAAGAGATGGCCCCCAAACTCTACACACCTTTGTACTCAAATGCATATGCATCTACACAAAAACTTTCTTTGCTTTTTAACATAATTATTTCTATCTTATTTTGTAATATGTTTTCGTGTATCATTAAAATCAGAAAAGTTATACTTTTTCTTGAAGATTCAGCTTCATAACTTTCTTTATAAACCAAATTTATAAATGAATATGGCTATGTTTCATTTTTGTCTTCCTACTTGAGAAAACTACTAGAATTCTTTCAACCCATTCCCTGTTGTCTTAGTCAGGGTTTGTATTCCTGCACAAATCAAAATGATAAAGAAGCAGTTGGGGAGGAAAAGGTTTATGCAGCTTACACCTCCACATTGCTGTTCATCACCAAAGGAAGTCAGAACAGGAACTCATGCAGGGCAGAAACTTGGAGGCAGGAGCTGATGCAGAGGCCATGGAGGGGTGTTGCTTACTGAGTTGCTTTCCCTGGCTTGCTCAGCTTGCTTTCTTATAGAACCCAGGACTCTAGCCCGGGGATGACACCACCTGCAATGGGCTTGGCTCTGCCACCTTAATCACTAATTTAAAAAAAATGCCTTACAGCTGGGTTTTATGGAGGCATTTCCTAAAGGGAAGCTCCTTTCTCGGTGACAACTTCAGCTTGTGTCAAGTTGACACACAGAACCAGCCAGTATACCTGTCTATAAAACTAAATCTAGCATTCTTACCTACTGTGTAAGATTCTAAAGATGAGTGATTTTGCCACATTTTATTCTATATTTTGTCTACCACCTATTTCTATCAATTACCTATCACCTACCTTCCATCCATCCATTCATCCATTTATCTACCCACCCACCCACCTACCTCCCTATCTACCTATTTTCTATCTATCAACTTCTATCTATCCCTGTATTCTCTATATCACTAACATATTGTACCTGAGATCCATTATCTGTGTACATATAAACTCCTATATTCCCTGTATGTAACTGAAATTTAAAGTACAAATAAAAGTGAATGAAAACTTTAGATCATCTTTGTTTCTGTAGTTAATATGTTCAAGATAAGGTTTTACTATGTTGACTAACCTGGCTGTAAATTCATGGGGACTGTGCTATGTGTACATCTTGTGTGTTAGAATTACAGCATCCTTCATATGCCCAGATTTCTCTAGCCTTTCCAAGTACTGATGCTACCTGTAAGAATTTTTCAGATCTAAACTAGATCTTAAATAATATGATCACTTAAGAGCTACAAGTAAGTTTTAAATTGTAGTTGTACTCAAATGATCTCCCCAAAGTAATAAAATTAAGCAAAGAGTATATTTAACAAAGAGTTCAGTTTAGACTGAAGAAAAAATGGTCTTCTTTTGGTTAGTAAAAGCAGTAAACAACAAGATAAAGAAAAGAATTAAAGCCAGGACACTGAAGTAGGTAATGAAGCCAGCAACAACTTTCACTGGCGGGGGGGTTAAATCACTATGACTTCTTTCAGATGCCTTCATGAAATAATTGCTCATTTTCAAGAGTTTTATACATTTTAATGTCAACCTTCTTCTCTAACTCAAATATATAAGAAATATTTTCATAATTAACTTAAGGTACCTATGTTTATTGTCTTAGGGTTTTACTGCTATGAAGAAACTCCATGACCAAGGTAACTCTTATAAGGATGACATTTAATTGGGGCTGGCTTACAAGTTCAGAGGTTCAGGCCATTATCATCAAGGAGGGAAAAAGAGCACCCAGGCAGACATGGTTCAAGAGGAGCTGAGAGTTCTACATCTTCATCTGAAGGCTGCTAGCAGAATACTGACTTCTAGGGAATTAGGATGGAGGTCTTAAAGCCCATACCCACAGTGCCACACCTACTCTAAGAGGGCCACACCTTATAATAGTGTCACTCCCTAGGCCAAGCATATACAAGCCAAGACACTTATTACTTCCTGATCATATGTGTTCTCAGTTCTTACTACGAATAAAACATTCTATTTCTCATATGGTTTAGCTCATGAACTCTAGGCACACCAGTGGAATATACACATGAGGATACACAAATCATTTTTGTGTATTGGTAGCATTTATATGAGCCTGGACCATAAAAAGAACAAGAAACTGTCTTACACTTATGCTTTCCAGTCATTATATCTTTTAATAAGTCATTTCAAATGTTTTCTTTCCAAAAAAATATAGTTAAAGCCAGGTATGGTACATATATTCATGCATTCTGATATAGTCCTTGATAGATTTTGGCAAATAAATCATTGAGACACTTCTCAAAAACAGCAACAATAGAATTAAACATCTAAAGATAGAATGATTTCAGGAAAACCATGATTAAAATCTTTATTTGGCATTATGAATCTCAGTGTTGCTCCAACTGTGTTCTTCCAGTGGGAAGAGAGCTGTTAATTGGTGGATAAATGTTGAATGTATAATACCTATTCAAAGGTGATGTCATCAGCAAATTCTTTTAGAATTTAGCAATAACATTGTTTGCTGTCTTACTTGGGCAGATGTTATTGGTGGTCACATGTTCCAAACATGCCAATATAACTCATATCTGACCAAGACTACACTCCAACCTCTACACTTAACACAGCAAGCTGTGAGAGGTAGGGAACTGATGTCACATGGGTTAGTCATTCCACATAAGAGCACATCTCCCCTTTGAAAATCTGTGCTTTTGTATATTAGCACTTGTGGGTCCTATTCTATTTCCTGAAGGGCAAAAGTGTGAGCTCAACTCTCAGAGGGTTGGGCTACTGCATTATTCACTAGTTCCCTTCTTTAATTTCTGGATTTCAGTAACAGATTTTTCTAGAGTAACTTTCCAAATCAACCATTTGAACTTAAGTCTTTGTCACAGTGACTGTTTGATACTACTCTTAATACTAATCTTATTTGATACTACTCTTAATACTAATCTTATTTGATACTACTCTTGGTAAATTGATGCTCAGAATGAGATTCCTGAAGAGACCAATTTACTAGACGCATTGCAATAAAAAAGACAGAGCCTTGGTGAAGGAGTATACAGTCTATAACTAGAGCCCAGATGACTGCTCAAGCACTAAGCATCATTACACTACAGATTCAGCTACAATAATCTCAGTATTATGTAAATAGAGCAGGCATAGTAGACCATTGAGAAATATGAGAACAGCAATAACTGTATAGCTAAGTGCTGAGAGGTCTTTAAATCCCACTGAAGAAAATGGGATCCATGGTCCGGCCAAATGTAGACCAAGAAAGCTGGAAAAGTTTTATGGACCAATTCTCCTTTCTTACTGTGGTTAACATGACTTAGAAGAAAGAGATTTTTATTGAGAATCTGATGTATAAAGGTGTTAAGCAGCCATAGCACCTCTCCAAATGCCAGGATGATATACAAGAAGGTGGATATGTGATGCCCTTGAAGACACAGTGTCCTCAGTTGCCCATATCTGTATAGTTATAAATGGTTCCCTTCTATTACAGTGCAGTGGCTTCTCCACTCTTAGAGACAATAAAAGATGACATTTGCTTTCTTTATTACCTCATACCATCTCCTCTCATAGCTCTAGGCAACAAAAATGCCAAATTTCAATAGACACCACCTGCAATAGTACAGTCTGTGCCAGGAAAACAATAAAACAGAATATTCAACAAAGAATGAGCAGGTCTGTTGAATATGAAGTGGTAGGAACCAGGAGTACACACAGGAAATGGATTTTGAGAGACCTTGAGGCAAAAATGCACTTCACTGGAATTTTATATAGAGAAACATATCTCCTGGAATACGGAAATATGTGTCTTTCTGTACAGGAAAAAGCCTCTTGAGTGGTTGGCCCACGAAGACCTCTCTTAGGCAGAATTGAAGAAGAAGCTGAGGATAAGTTACAGAAAAATGAACGAATTCTGTACCACTGCGTATCACATTCATGTTTCCTAGAGAAGGTACATCTCCAGTTGACTGACTAGAGAGTGGGGGTGAAGGTAAAATGATTCATCCTGTAGAACCTACCCGCCTCTGGTAACAATGATTGCTAAGTGGCCCTGTGAGTACAGGTAACCAATAGGAGAGAGAGAAAGTACATGCTTAGAATGAAGAGTGTAGGCCTTTTGCATCTGTTTCAATATAGCCACTGCACATGGAAATGGCCAGCTCATTAGCACCAGTTCAGTCCAGGGTCCCTGATACAATAATACATATCAGGGAAAAGAGCATCAACTTACTGTAAAAAAGTATTATTATATGTTGCCTCTTTAGGAAAGGAATAAAATTTGTGTCTCTTATTATTGACATAAATCCAGTCCCAGGTACTTCAACATAGCACCTCAGTAAGTATTATCAACATTCAGAGTTCACATACTGCTTACCTTATCATTGGAATCTACTTAAACATTCAAATGAAGCAAACTAGTTTGTAAAGTAAGCCCAATAACAGACACATAGCCAAAGAATTTAAAGGGCCTGACTCATGCTATCTCCCTAAACACTGGCTTGAATAAACTATTTACCTTTAACTATACAGCTACGGCTCCAACATGAAGAAGACAATCTGATTGGGAATTCTGTTCTATGCATGTGTCAGGATTATTTCAGTTCATAAAAAGTGATCCTTAGATTTTCAGGCATTATATAGGGCCAGTTGACGTTTTGTTAGTTGCTTAAAATTTGCCATGGCATATTTGCATGATGAAAATCAGCAAAGCCTACAAAAGAAGCCTTCACACTCACCTACTGGTTCAGCATTCAGAAAATAAAATGCATTTGTGTGGGAACCAAAGTTGTAGAAGCCTTTATCCTGTCACAACAACTCAAAGAGTATTACTCAAGAACTGTTTCCATCCTGCTTCTATGTAGTATGTAGGAATATTTTGCATTTCAGGTGCATGTGGTAGAAATGAGAAAAATATTTACAGTGACCATTAAGAGTTTTGCTAAGTCTAAAGCTGTATTTGCTCTCTGGATATTTTGGGACCTAATTCAAAGGTACCAAGATTTTAAAATAGATTGCTATTAAATTTGCTGCAATATAATAGAGGCAGAGAAAGCTGTACATGGAATTATGATATTCATTCAATGCTTTCATCTATTATAATGCCTATGAATAGACAATCATAGATCTACTATTTGAATAGACATTGAATTCAAAGACCTCTGGTTAAAATATGTAAGGCAACGTACCAACCAAGCTGCTGATGGTGATGTAGGGTTGGGCAAGAGCATATGGAAATTGGAATGGGTATCAGAGGAACAAAAAGATGAATAGACTACAAAATACGATTGACTTTGACATTTCCTGGAGGCATAGTATAAAGATCCGTGTGTCCGCAGGTCTCCAGAGAAACCAGGAATATTAAGCAAACAGAATTCTATCTAATGGGAAAGATGAAAAACCCGTTCTTCAATTCAGAAATCTGAGAATTGGAACTGATTAATAGCCCGATCTGCATTATTGGTTGGACCAGGCCATATCAAGTTTTCACAAGCAGGACCAGCGGTGGTTGATAACCCCAATGACCTCTATACTATCTGTGTGACTAAAACAAGGCCAAGCTCTTGGGCCCTTAAGCTAGTACAGGTGGCCGTGCTCGGAAGCTGTTTTCTTGGAAGCCATGGCACGTACCCTGAGTGGAGTGTATCCTTTTCTATATTACACCAGCAAACATTTTTTTTCCAAATTACACTAGGCTTAAATATATTGGGGTTAAATACTACCTGGCATTAGATACCTCAAAATCTGATCCAGGTTGTTGAAGTCAATCTGTACCAGCTTTCCTTATTATCTCCTTGTGCAACTTACTTCCCTGTAGGACAGCTGCATGGATCCCCTCAGACACTAACTTTAGAAGCTCACCATCCTCTTGTAAAATGTTCTGTGTATCATCATCGACATAATTTATTATTATTGTTGTTGTTCTTATTATTATTATTGATAAATGTCAATTTTTATGATTGATTCATTGGCTAGGATATACACTGATCAGCTCTCAACCTTCAGAGTCCATAATTTTCCCATTTCAGAACACCTGCTCATGGCCATATTCGGTTCATTTACATATAAGGGAGGCTTTTACCTAACACACTGGGTCTTTAGGGTTTGTAGCTCAGCAACTCTAAAAAGACTATTTCAGGAGGCTTCTAGAATTTCCCAACAAACTTGATTTCCTTAAATTAAATTAAGACTATACAATTAGATGTTGAACTCGTGTTATTTCCTGTGATTTCCAAAGTGACTACTTCAATTCAGGACTGACACTCAGTTTTTAGAAGAAGCCAAAGAAAACATTAATAGTATTAATTACTTTCTTGTCTTAAAACATCTTTTATTATATATGACAAATCTGAACTGAATATATGTAAGCCACTCTCTTTCATTGTGCCAAGGATAACATTTTAAGCCATTCCAAAGTTTTTGTAATTGATACATTTATATACAAATTAATTTGAATAACTATCTTTCCTATATCCTAATGGAAATGGTCGTCTTGCCATAGGGTCTCTACAAGAATTTGACAGGGTTCCTTCTGAATTTTTTTAGACTATAGAATATCTCAAATGTATTCTCTTGAGATTTATACACCATGAGACATTATACAGGAAATCTTGCATTATCCATGGTGGGTTCTATATTCTTTATCCATACTACCAGCCAAGAATATCTTAGTGATTTCATTTTACGGATAAGTCCTCTCCACCTTAGCATCACTATTCCAGCATCATTAGAAGAACCTAGGATTATAGAGATTTCTGTTTTCCCCAATTCCAGGAAAGGGAGACAATCAGTTGTAGACTTTAATTTCATCCTACCCAGTGATTTTAGAAGCAGAACCATTCTCATTTGTTCAATAAAAATCAACATCACCAAAATCTACTGCTCCTTTGGCCACATATCCATAAAATGAGCCAAATTTCATATGTGCAATATGAAATTTCATGCACCAGAAAACGACCATGAAATTTGGTCCCTAAATTACATAGATTAAAGTGAGACATGACACATCTTGGTCCATTGGCCACAAGGTCAATACTTCCTAGCTATGAAAAGGTCTAAGCTGATTCCAAGCTTATTTACTTGTCCCTTTATTTCTTCTGTTAGGGAAAACTCAATGCAATAAGGTCAGCTGTCCAGGCCACAAATGAGTATAACCAGCTCCAAGCAGTTAACAGTTCAATCATGCTGCTAGATGCTACTTCATAAGACGTCCCAAAGGTGCCTGTGTGGAAGGGCTCACAGTACCCATGTGGATCCTCTGAGGGAAGGAGAGGAATGCTTTTCATTCAGTATTCATGATTTCAATGGTGGTAATGCTAAGGATCTCAGAAAGGGCAATATAGGCTAGATCAGTAAGGCAGCTTATAGCACCCTGACAAGCCTCAGGCCACCCAAGGAAAAATCAACCCAGTATATAATGACAGGCAGTACGTAGGGAGACAGGCAAGTGGGATTCCAGAAGGAGCAGCCATTCATACTCACTGAAGCGACATTCACGAAATCATCATCAGAGAGGGTTTCTAACATCTCAGAGACAGATGTTCGGATGAGTTTCAGAGTCAATCCGCTCACGCTTCCACTCCTACAAACAGACAAATGGGTCCATGTATCACTCACCTGTCATTTATCAAAAATGATCCTAAAAAAATGATCTCATTAGCTTCTAGTTTATATACATGAATGTAAAAATATATTTCCGCTTTTAAAAAGTGGTCAGCCCTGAAGTCATATACACACAAGTATCATAGAGCCTGAGCAGGTTATATTTACATATTTATGCATTTATATATTTAGTAATACATGCACACACACACACATACACACACACACACACACACACTCAACAATTAAAGGAATAGAAGCCATTCATTTGAGAGAGAGCATGTAGTGTAGATAGGGAGAAAGTAGAGGAAGGTGGGAATGCTATAGTTACATTTTAATTTAAAAAGTTGTAAGTAAACAAAAGTCATAGACTAGAATTTCACAATTGCACAGCTGTGATAAGGTTTGTGGGCAACTGCACTACTCCACAGATAAAAGCACTGTTTCTCTAGGATTTCTTCTTCTTTCTCATCTCTATACCTCTCCAAATGTAAGGCTCATCTCTAGGCAGTTAACTCCTACTTATTTATTACAGGTGCACACAATTTCTTACGGGTCTTTTACTTGAAACAATATAACAAGTCAACAAAACACCTAATAGCTATACTTGTAGAAACTGCTGTCATACATTGGGTGCCTTCAAAAGTCCTGGAAATAAAAGTTAACATAGTTATCTAGTGTAATCCAAATCCCTTATAGTCAATAGGATTGTTCCTGGCCAACTAAATCATCTTTCCTTTTTCATTCATATTTTCTTTTCCCTTTTTCTTTTAGCAACAAGAACCATGAGTATTATTAACTCTGCATTTTAATATTCTTCACATTTGAAATATATATATATATACATGTACATATATATATATATATACATACACACACATATATATATATATATGACTTTGGCTTTTAAAATAGAATAATTTCTCAGTTTGATAAAGATACAAACAAGTTTTGTTTTCATTTTTAATAAAATAATTTTTTCTGGTTTTGTTATTGTCTTTGTGTGCCCATTTGCCCAAATGTGTGGTGGGGAGTGGCTGGATGAGTGTATGTGTGTGGAGGTCAGAGGTATCTTCCTCTATGGCTCTCCACCATATTTTTTTGATACAGGGGTGTGACAGTATTCCCAGGACAAGCCGATCCCTTAGATTGTCTAATCAGCGAGCCCTAGGGTTTTTCGTCTCTCCTACTATCCACAGTTGGCACTACAGGCACAACTACTGCTCCCTCATTATTATATTTTTTTATGTAAAAGCTGGAGATATGAACTCAGATCTTCCTCTTGTGCAACAAGCATTTTACTGGCTAAGCAAAGTCAATGATCACTTGTTTATATCTAAAATTGGCCTTTTTTGTCTAGATATACAACCATCTTATTGATTCTTTGTTATCCCAACTTTCATTCACTGCTAATTCCCAACAAACTACTAACACCTACAAATACCTCGCGCACTACTCACACGTCCACCAGACTACTAACAACTACAAATGCCTCGCGCACTACTCACACATCCACCAGAATAAGCATGTCCTTGGGGGATGCAGCTCCCTGGATGTACCTGAAACAGAACCAGCAAAACATTTCCTTTTACTCTGTGTACAACGTTGATATTTGCTGTATTCATATTTATATATCTCTAAAATAAGATATGATTAAAACAAAGACTCATTCTATTATACCATAATAAACAATGTTCTTTTAAACATTCTGAAATGTTTTCTTGAAAAAAAGTTATTGAAGAGCACATTAGAGATGTTAATGAGATGCTTTTTGGACATTATGGCTTTTTAATGCATAGTTTCCAGGGATTCATAAAAAAAGATAAAATTTAATGTAAGCAGTGAATAAAATTACTTTCCAAAAGATTATTTTTTTCTGAAGAAGGAACAATCTTAAGTTCCAGTTATTTATATTTTAACTGTAGTGGAGAAGAAACTTTGATGCTTTTAAATACAAAAAAATAAACACAGAGGGATAAGTAGTTAATAAACCTTAACACAAAGCAAATTAGAAGGAAACATAAGAGGTAAGTTAAATAACTGAAATCAGGCAATGGACATTATTATTACCAGAAATATGAAGCAGAAACTCTGAAAGTTTTATGGTATCCAAGAATCACCCAGAGAAACAGTTTAAATGTTAATTCCAAAATCCAACCACATCTCCGACTCTCTGCATTTGAAATACACACTTGGGGAGATTTAGGCAGAAAGTTAAGTGCTTGTAGAAAGATAAAGTTGATAGCAGCAGAATCATTTAAAAGAAAAGAAAAAGAAAGAAAAGGAACAAAAAGAAAACACATACTGTTTGTCCAGAGACTGGAGGAGAACCAAAAAATGAAGAGATCAGGCATCTGCCTTCCATAACAAGAAGCATCTGACTCAACCGACCCAGCAATGGCAGAAAGCAAGCCAACTCATTTTCAACATTTCAGAGCACAGCTGCTACCACTTGGGATTATTTGTAGAGGGAGCACTCCAGTGCACTGCCTGCAACCCACTCCACTCTCTGTATTTAGATCAATAGGCAAAGCTCCACTGTTTGCCCACAGAAGACAATCCAGCTCATGTCTAGCATCTTAACACCAATGTCCTGGTGTGCTTCTCAGTGGAAAGATGAAAAGATTAGCATAGTGTCTGTTTCAGATGATTGGTACCTTGCTCCTACAGGTATGAGCAATTTGTCCTAAGATGCCAATTTCTTGTTTTCATTGGATATTTTCTTTATTTACATTTCAAATGTTATACCCTTTCCTGGTTTCCCTCAATCCTGGAAACACCCTATCACATCCTCCCTCCCCATGCTTCTGTGAGGGTGTTTCTTCACTCACCCACCCACTCTCACCTCTACGCCCTTGATTCCCCTATACTGGGACATCTATTGAGCCTTCATAGAACCAGGGACCTCTTCTTCCATTGGTGCATGACAAGGCCATTCTCTGCTACATATTCAGTTGAAGCCATGTATACTCCTTTGTTGATAGCTTAGTCCCTGAGAATTCTGGGGGAGAGAGTGTCTGGTTGGTTGATATTGTTGAAACCTCTTCAACTCCTTCAGTCCCTTCTCTAACTCCTCTATTAGGGACTCTGAGCTAAGTCCAATGGTTGGCTGCTAACATCCTCCTCTGTATTTGTAAGGCTCTGGCAGGACCTCTCAGGAGACAGCCATGTCAGGCTCCTTTCAGCATGCACTTCTTGGCATCCACAATAGTGTCTGGGTTTGGTAACTGTATGTGGGATGAATCCCAGGTGGGATAGTCTCTGGGTGGCCTTTTCTTTAGTCTCTGCTCTACACAGTGTCTCAATATTTGTTCCTGTGAATATTCTGTTCTCCTTCTAAGGAGGACTGAAGCACCCACACTTTGTTTTTCCTTCTTATTGAGCTTCATGAGGTCTGTGAATTGTATCCTGGTTATTTGGAGCTAGTATCCACTTATCAGTGAGTGCATACTATGTGTTTCTTTTGCGATTGGGTTACCTCACTCAGAATGATATTTTCTACTTCTATCCATTTGCCTAATGCTTCTGTAAGGCAAAGAACACTGTCAATAAGACAAAAAGTCAACCAACAGATTGGGAAAAGAACTTTACCAATCCTACATCCAATAGAGGGCTAATATCCAATATATACAAAGAACTTCAGAAATTAGAATCCAAAGAACCAAAAGCCATATTAAAAATGGGGTACAGAGCTAAACAAAGAATTCTAAACTGAGGAATACCGAATGGCTGAGGAGCACCTAAAGAAATGCTCAACATCCTTAGTCATCAGGGAAATGCAAATCAAAACATCCCTGAGATTCCACCTCACACCAGTCAGAATGGATAGGATCAAAAGCTCAGGTGACAGCAGATGCTCATGAGGATGTGTTGAAAGATGAACACTTCTCCACTGCTGACAAGAATGCAAGCTGGTACAACCCTTCTGGAAATCAGTTTGGCAGTTCCTCCAGAAATTAGGCAAGTACTACCAGAGGACCCAGCTATACCACTCCTGGGCATATGTCCAGAGGATGCTCCAACATGTAATAAGGACACATGCTTTACTATGTTCATAGCAGTCTTATTTATAATAGCCAGAAACCAGAAACAACCCAAATGTCCCTCGAGGGATGGATACAGAAAATATGGTACATCTATATAATGGAGTACTACTCAGCTATTAAAAATGATAAATTCATGAAATTCTTAAATAATTTCTTAAGTACAACAATGTTATAACATAGTATTTGCTTCTATTAAATAACAGACTAGAGAAATATTATTAATAATAGTAATATTAGTAACTATCTCAAGGTTTTGTTCATGTAAATTGATATTGGATACTCAGTAGGACACATAAAAGCCATTAATGCATTGGTAACTATTACTCAAGGATGTGTTCATGTAAATAGCTACTGGATACATGTAAATAAACAGGACACTTGAAAGTCATAAATAAATGGTCTTTCAACCACCACTATGCTGCACAAAATTTGTGTGAAAATGCCAGGAAGTTGAAAGCAATGCAAAAACACAATAATAAGGACTGACTTAAATATGTGAGCAGATAGCTTTTATTAAAATGATTTTAAGTACTTCTTTTCATTACTACATACTCAAAAGTTAATATGGAAAGAGTAGAGTACAAGGCACCATGCTGTTTATGTGAACTCATTAAAAAATAGTATATTTACAATTTAAGTGTAATTTTTATACACTCAAAATCCAACCAAAAATAAAAATACATGAAGTTTCATAGTTGTCTTCCAGAGGGTTTAAACAAATATTGTTGATATTTTCTTATTAGGAAGATGAATTACTTTAATCGTGTCAAACAAATAAAACTCCTTTGGGGAGAAATAATAAAACCTAAATTTTATGTAAGTCTCTAGGCAGCACTGTTAGCTTAGGGCCAGTTCCCATTAGTTCACTGCCAGAGGCAAGTTGTCTCTGACTCCATGCCATCTCTATGTGAGGGCTTTTCCCCAAGCAAAGTAGCTGTTCTTCAAACAAAAGCTCCTCCAGTTAAAAGACTGAAAGCTTAAACTGAACAGAAGACTTACAGCAATCCATTTGAAATGAGTCTGAAAATCATTTTATTCACAATGGTTTCCTTCTCAAACACATCATTTTCATTTGTCATTAATTGTATTTGTATTTTGAAAGTATCCCAGCGTTCTACGATGAGAGCACCCATCTCAGTAAGGGGAAGTTTCCCCTCGATATATTAACAAATGATAGGACCCCCATTTATTGATCACGTCTTTAGAGATGTCAAAACTTCCTACCATGGCCTTCTGCGTACGTCATACAGATCGATCTTGTTTGGAGTTCTACTATTATCCACCCATGGAGAAGCTGAAAAACAAAGCATACCAGAGAAACTAAGTCAAAGTACTAAGGATAACTGGGCTTAGGTGATGACTTAGTGAGTTCAGGTGCTCAGATCACAACTGAAAAGTTGAATTCCATCTCTAGAAGACAGCTGGTAGAAGAAGAGAACTGGCTCTTGAGAGCTATTCTCTGACTTCCCATGTACATGTCATGGCATGAGAATTACCACCATCACCAACAATAAGATCTATTTATAAAACTAATAGGCAACTTAAAATAAAAAATAAAAAGTAAAACAAATTCCATGTACTTATATGAATATTCAAATATAAAACACCATCTTTATGCCATTTTCTTTTTTTACAATTGAAAAGTTAACACAGCAATACAAAAGAAAACCAATACAAGCCAATTCCCTCTCCCCATATTGTCGGAACAAGCTCCAGACAAAGGGGTTTGGTGTTAAAGCTAATTTAGATGCTTTGCTTTGACAGAAAATGTTGTTGCAGCTAGTAAAAGTGGTGCTTTCAATTAATTGCTCACCCTGTTTTCATTCAATGCAAACTGTATATACAAGACTATAAGTAGGACTGTTTTTCCCAGGCCTGATGGCACATGCCTTTGATCCCAGCTTGGAAGTCAGAAGCTCTATGAGTTCAAAGCCAGAATGGTCTATTCTATAGGGAGTTCCAGGTTAGCCAAGGCTAACCAGTGATATTTTCTCTCATAAAAATACTGTTTATCTTGGGCTTCTATCACAAAGTAGCATTATCATAGACTTCATAGTCACATGTTTAATATATAATATATATTATTGAAATAGTTTATCAATTATCATTTCCAATAGACTACTTTAAATTTTATGTTCAATTTCAGATTGAAATTATAAATAAAAGGTTAAGCTACACTTAAAGTTAACTCTAATTCTCTTTTTTCTGTCAAACTCATGTCAATACAGATCCTTTGTGGCTTGGGGCAGCCTTCGTTCCTCATTAGAAAAGCTTCTTTTATAGTGGACAGACATTAATATAGAGACCCACAGCTAGCCAAAGTGCTTGGAATAAATGATGGTGAAGTTCCGAGCCCCAAAGTCTCTCCCTTGTTGCACCACCTCCCACTAATGCTCAAGGAACATCACTGAAGAAGTGGTGCACAGACTGTAAGAGCTAGAGGATGGGGAGGACTGCTGTCAACCAGCATCTTCCACAAGTGACAAGGCTGCCACACACATGACCTCTTGACATCTGTAGCTGTGAGACCAGCACATCATCAAGTCAGTCAACAGTCTAGCCTGGAGCCGGCAGAGCCTTGGGAGGGCCCAGGGGAGGGTTACTAGGGGAAGATGAGTTGAGTTGGCTTTCTTCAGAGAAATATAGCTTGCTTGATAGATTGCCCATGCTCATGGAGATGGCTCCATACCCACACATATAAAGACATCTCTAATTGGACCCAGTGGTGCATATGGAAAAAGTGTACATTAAGTGGAAAGGAGGACTCAAAGGGGACAGAGGTCTTGAAGGACTTGGAGAGGCCAAGAAGAGTGTGCTGGGATAGAAATACATATATATATATATATATATATATATATATATATATATATATATATATATATATATATATATATATATATATATATATATATATATACAGGAAAAGTATTTGGTTTTTGCAAGTTTATTTGAATAATGTAAAATAACTCAAACAAAGTCAATAAGCTATTAGTTTTGAAACCTTTACATTTTTCTGAAATTAGAAAGTAAGACAAAAACCAACTTGACTTGTTATTTTGATTTTGAAAGGTAATTGATTCATACTTATTCTAATTAAGACTACATTTACTTTGATTAAAGTGCTCTGGAACTCGTTACTTTCATCCACAGCCTGGACCTAATGAAAGCTAGTAAACACCCGTGGGCTGCATGACAATTTTATGTCACAGAAGTCCCTTCCATCAAGCATGCTTATACATGTGACTAAAGAAAATCCCTGACTCAGATGACAAATGCACTATGATCTATTCCCCTCCCTACTTTTTTTATTGAGAAGTCATGAAAATTATGGAGACTCTTCATGAGAGCCATGCTTATCCAACTAAGATAATATGACCAATTAAAGTGTTTCAAAATACACAGACAACCGAAGAAGCCCATCTTGACTAGGAAATTTTATATGCATAGCTATATTATGAAATGACTTATTCATTTTAAATGACTAATCACATTTGCATAAACTGTAAGTTTAAATATAGTTCTCCACAAAGAGCCAATTACTGACATAGCTAATACAACATCCATTAAACTTATTTCTTTAAAATGTGTTCAGTTTTCATCCTTGCAAACTGTCAAAGATATAAATATCATACTTCTCCTTGTGATAGTCTTAGAATTAAGCAACAAGTGTGTGAATTGATATATCAGCTCCTTTTCAACAATTACTGTAAATATCAGTTAACATCTTAATAATAATAAAATAATTTAAAGAAATTGTACATAATTTCAAAACAATGCCTCTATATTTGTATTCATTGCATCTCAACTGAAATGTTTCACTTTAATTTGCTTGATTAAAATGACCTGGGCATTTTCAACACTTTTCTTTTAGTAATTATCACAGTTCCATATACTATGTACAGATGATGCAAGACACTGAATGAGAAAGGTATATTTCCTAAGGTATGTCATTTGTTAGCTCATGGGCTTTGCCCATGAACATACTATCTGGGTCTTTCTGCTGCAGTACATACGTGTTCTTTAGATTTAGCTTACCATTGTTTTATATTTCCCCTATTTCTCCTTGTTCTGGAGTTCCCTCAAGATTCCAATGGCCAACAATAGCCTAGTGACATGAGTTCTCATCACTAGGACCTCTCTCATGTTTTTTATTGTTTTATTTTTATTTTTTATTTTTAAAGAGGACAACTTCTGGTTGACATTAGAAATATCAAAGAATCATTTTCTAGCAAATTCCACCAAAATAGCCTCCTAGTGACTTACTTGCCTTTTAAGAATATATCCATGTCGCTAGAAGAGGATCGGATCTCAGGTCAGAGTATTGGGCCATTAACATCTCCTTTATGACTTTATTTCAACCTCATCTTATCATATATATGATAGACTATCTTATCATATATATGATATTTGCATTTTCTTTATAGGAATCTTTAGGTCTAGTAAAACTTCTCAACCTGAGGTCACTGGTCTCCACCTTCTGAGCCAACACTCCTACAAAATGCTTACATGAAGTCTAGGGATCTGCACCCTGGTAAGTCTTCAGGTTTCTGTATGTTTTAACATTCTCTTCCCAAGTCATGTCCTTAGCCTTAGGTTTCTTAATTCTTAATTCTCAACAATGACTCTGATACTCTGATAGTTGAATGAATCAGATTGGATTTTTTTTTTAAGTATATTTTTCTTTTTCCCTATTGTGATGTTTGTTGATTTGTGTCATATATTGGTGGGAGACAACTCAAATGTGTGTGTAGGTATACATCTTTGAACTCCTGAAAGCCACAGTAGTACACTGAATCTACTATTGGACCACTGTTTACTGGGAGGCAGCAAGCCTTTTAATTCAGCCCCTCCCACAATTCTGAGGTTCACAATTACACACAGATTTTTACGCTCGGGGGTTGAATTCAAGTTCTTATAGTTGTGCAGCAAGTGGCCTTCCTTTCTGAGCCATCTTCAAACTTATAGTAAAGAATTCTCTCTTAACAATAAAATTTCCCTGATCAAAACATGTGTGGGAGACATCCCACTTTGGATTGAGCCAAAGCTAACAGAAATGCACGGAGCTGATGAGACCATGATTCATAGCCAATGCCTAAGCAGCAGCCATGAATTAAAAGATCTCAACAATGACTCTCATAATTGATGGAATCAGATTGGATTTTTTAAAGTGTATTTTCCCCATTATGATATTTGTTGATATATATATATATATATATGTATATATATATATATATTTTTTTTTTTTTTTTGCAGGTGATGGCTGCACACATTTAGGTACATGCAGTTGCCCTAGGCTGATGTTCAGATCATACTCGATGCATGGTTCTTCCACCTGAATCACTAAGACAGTAGTCACAATCAAATTCAGAGCTCAGTAGTCTAGCTACTCTTGCTATCCAGCTTGTTCTAGGGACACCAGTCTCTGCCTTCTGAGCCAGCCCAGCCTCCAAATGTTCACATGAAGTCTAGGAATCTGCACCTTGGTCAGTATTTATGTTTGCATACATTTTAACCCTCTCTCCCTGAGCCCTGTCCTTCATTCTCTATAGAGAACATTAGTATGAAACTTTTGCTTTCACTAAAATTGGTAAATAAAATCTACTAATAGGAATTGATATGTTCCGTAAAATTTATACATTTCTTTAAAGATACAAGAACATTAAGGGCAAGAACTTTACATTTTATTAACATTGCTAATCTTTTATGGCAAATATTCAAAACTGTTAATCTCATGTAAGTTTTCTTGAGGTAAGGCACAGTTATACTAAATTAGAGTATTTATATTATGGTTAAATTAAACAATATAATTTCTTTTGTGATATTACTACTTAGCATATAAAATCTCATCATAGTATTTAAGTGGTATGCTATTTATCCAAGCTCAAAATTATGGAAGTTAAAATAGCAAAGAAAAAATAACTGTGTTCTGCAGTTCCCTCAAATGTTTCATAACCATTCACATTAAAACTATACTTCTGAAAAGAAAATCAGAGCTTCTCAAATCACGGAAAAGGGGGGGGGAACATTTTTCATTTTAAATACACCTTTGGCATTCCATTAAGATTTAAGGATGGCTGAAGAGAGGGTTTTAGGAACAGCACAGAATGGCAATCTCGTTTCTGAATGGATGATTTCATTGACAGTGATAATGATGTTATCACTGGGGATGTTTCCCCAGACTAAAGAGAAATGAGCTGTAGTTGTGTCTTCAATCCACTGCAGGACCATTGTTCTTTACATCACGTATAGAGTGTACTATGGCAGCTCTCTGATTCTTTGGTCAGGGAGAAGTACCTGTGCATGAACTCTGAACATAAACATCCTGTGCTATAGATACAATCTTAAGAAGGCATGTGGATTTTGATGCCCTTTTTCATAAATGTTGCCTAATGATAAAAAGTATCCATTTTTCATTTCATTTGTTGAAAACTATGTCTCTTGATAGAAATAACACTTCAACTGACAGCTAATTGCACTTCCACTTGGTTATGTTCAAAGTTTTGGTTTTTGTTTTGCTTTGTTTCTTAACTCTGGAGACTTCACATTGTTAATCTTACTAAAATTAAAACAGTACATTTTATAGACTCGAAAATGTCTGAATAGTCACTACAGATCTTCTTTTCTGGTAGACATCCATAGCTTGCCTCAGTCATGAACTATAGAATACTAGACACATGCTGCATTACAACACAATAAACTCTGGCTATTTTTTAAAGGAAGAAGTCTAATTGACTCAAATTGTCTCTTATACCTAAGAGAACTTCCAGTTACTGCCCAGAATAGAATCCACACTACAATCCAGAGTTCTATTCCAGAATAGAATTTCCATAGCTCCGAGTTTGCAGCACAGCTCCAGCGTGGGTGTGGGGGCAGGGAAGGTTCGTCTTTTTAAGTGACTGTGGATATTATACTCAGACTGAAGTGTCAGAGGATTTAGAAAGGAAAATGGCTGACCTCTTCAGATTTTGATTTTTCTTGGAAAAACTCAAAAGATAGGAATATTACTCTTGTGTTAGTTTTGATAACAGGAAATGCCTCAAAATATGATTTCAAATACCCATGTCTTATCGTGGTAATGTTATTTGTCATCTAAGATTCTCAGTTTAAGCATTACTACTCATGTGCATCATAAATTCTACTTCAAGGGGGAGCATATTAATACATACCTGAGATCCCAGCATGTGCTTAGCAGAGGCAGGTGAACTGCTGTGAGTTTGTAGTTAATTTGGCTTGCATAGTGAGTTCCAGGCCAGTCAGGACTCCATAGTGAGAATGGTCTCAAAACAAACAACAGTGCAGATACAGATAGATAGATAGATAGATAGATAGATAGATAGATAGATAGATAGTAGATAGATACATTCTAAAAATGCTGTAAGCAATTATGCAGAGATTTAGGACAGGCAGAGTTGTTTCTGACAGTCTTTCAGTCCCGGGGTCTCCTAAGCCAATGGACATAGAGATAGAAAAAAAAATTGAGGATGAGGCACAACCAAGTCATCGTGGTGTCTTAAAGTGACAGACTTCTTTCATTCATGAGGCCTAACATGGACTACCTCTGGGTACCACAGATGCAGAGGGACTTTAAAAAATTAAGTCCTTAGTCAAATCATCATTTGCAAAAGAATACTTATAAATGGATGACAGAATTTTGTGAGCAGCTAGCAACTTCTGCCACAGGGGTAGACAGACAATTGAGAGATTAAAAAAAAATAGTCTTGTTTTTCCTATCCTTTATTCTTTGACAGTTTAAAACATGTCTATAATGAAGATTGGTCCTTTTCTTAATTCCCATTACTCATTTACCTCTCTCTTTTAGCTGCAGCTCTAGGCTCTCTCTCTCTCTCTCTCTCTTTCTCTCTCTCTCTCTCTCTCTCTCTCTCTCTGTCTGCTGTCTCTCTCTCTCTCTCTGTGTATGTGTGTGTATGTGAATGTGTGTGTGTTTGTGTGTCTGTTTGTGAATGTGTGTGCATGTGTATGTGTGCCACTAAGTATGGTTGCCTGCATACCCTTATAATAGCAAATTTTCTATAGTCAGCAATGTCTTCAGATAAGCCTTTAATCTCAGTACTTGAGGAACAGAGGTAGACAGATCTGAGAATTCGAGACAACTTTGGACTTCACAAGCCAGCTAGGGATGTATAGTAAAACTCTTTCTCGAATTTAAATTATACTAGGAATTCATTGAAATAAAGGAACGGAACATCCAGTTACTAGGTACTGACAGGGCTATTCATAGTACTAAAAAATATTGTAGAAACACTATTCATACAACAATGCAACTTTGGGTTCTAGACTTGCACCAGAAAAGAACAAGATATTAAAACTTCTCTCAATTACTGTCTTTCAGGCACACCGTGAGTAATATTTTAACACTTTAGATAATTTTGTAGCCATATACAATACCAGCACTGAGACAGGCTAATTAGGAAACCCTCTTCATTCAAGTTAGGGAATATTTGAATTTTTCCACTGATGGAATAAATTAAATATTAAATAGCTCAGTAGTTGGCCTGTATTTATCATTCTGTTTTCCACACTGGGGTCTTACCGTGGTTATATACAGAGTCAGCAACTGTGTATTACATTGGACTGAAATGATTAAGGCAGAAAACATAACTATAATTATAATACATGAGGAACAGTCAAACTAATAAATGTCTTATTCCATGGGGAGAGGGCTGCAATATATTCCAGACCGCTCTGATTATCAGCTGTATGAGCAAACTTATTGGGATGCTGCATTGTCTATGAAAAGGAGGTGCATGTATTTGGAACATGGGAAGGCAGTCCTAAAAGGTTGCTTGACTACTAATGATACTATGCACTTCCTAAAATTCTACTATGATACTTCCTTTCAATTCCAAGAGACTAACATAATGTGGTTTCACTTAATAAATAGCTACTACTGTCTATAACATGAAAGCAACTGCGTTGTACACTATGGAGCATAAAAGTACATTGTGAACTACCTCCAAACATGGTTACATGTATTTCAGTGTTTGCCACGCACACTTTGAGTGAAGGCGGTATCTGAGGCGTAAACTTCAAGGAAAGTCAGTCTCCTGCC
>NW_022196901.1:10905077-10963480 GCF_008632895.1 Mastomys coucha | reverse complement strand
TGTTTGTCAAAGCCGAATCCCGTGCCCACCTGGCCAGAATCCCTTGTCCCGCGGAACAAGGGGCCCCCACAAGAAATCCCTGTCCGCAACAAGTGTTAAGGTAAATAGAGTATCCCAAATATTTCTGAAGGAATATAAAATTGTGTAGCAGTTTTAATACAAATGAATTAAACTTCTGCAAGAGAATGAAAGATTTATCTAGGAAAAGCCCATATAAGGAAGGTTGCATTTACATTTCATTTTCAGTGGTAGAAAACAAGCTCATGACCAGAAGAGCTTTATAAATAAACATGCAGATACAGAAAGGAAAGAGAGATTTATGGAATAAATGCTTAGAGAAGGAAAAAGCTACTGACAGTTATAAAATAAATGCTGGGCTGCTGTGAGGGTGAAAACTGGGCATGGAGGCTGTGGCAGTCGCTGGATAGTCCACATGGCACAGAAAGGCATATGGCACTGTGTGAGCAGTGTCACATGTGCCTCGTCACACACAACTTACCACCTGATTGGCACAAATCACTTTCTAGTCATGCTATGTCAACTCCTCTTGTTTTTAAATTGATTGTAAGTTTTGCTTCGCTTCTACCCCAGGGCTATTACCAAGATGATTTGCTATTAGGATTTTTCCTTCATAAATAAGTGATTTATATTATCAGCTTTAATTCAGTTGGCTAGCCTTTATATAGCAACCTAGTAGAAAACTTTAATTTATTATTGTTATTGGCTATTATTATTGTTGTTATGTGTGACGTGTGTGTTCCCACACACCTTCCACATCACTTGTGTGAGACCAGGAGACAACTTTGTGGAGTAGTCTCTTTGCATCCATTGTTACATGTGTTCTAGGATTTAAAAGGACATGCTAGGCTTGCATAGCCAGCCATTTTACCTGCTGAACTATCTCATTTACCCAATGGAAGTGTTTTGAAATTTACGTTTGTATTCTGAACAGTGAGACTTCATCAGACAATGACACTAGACTATCAGGAGAAGGACTCTGTTGTCTCTACTATACTATTATTTCTTTTCACTCAGTTATACAAACATATAGAAACACAGCTCTGTGGATAAGGATAAAAACCATAATTTTTAAAGCCCATTTTATAGTGTACCACATAGAAAATCTTCAGAGAGAATATAGAAATTTTGCTGTCAGGAGAACTAATACTTAATAGTACATATGGTTAGGTAGACAATTCAATAAAAAGAATGCTCATGCATATTTAATCATTAAGTAGCTTGAGAATGGCAAGAGCATAGTAAGTTTTATGAAGTATGGGAGGGGAAGAGTTACCGGAAAATAATGCTGATATGGTTCACCCAAAGGAAAAATTGTACCTCTGAAATGAAAATGTCCCCATTTTATTAAGATCTGATAAAATTCTAAGCACAAGAAAATTGGGATTCTACAAGAAAAAGTTTCACATTTCATGAGTCAAGGAAAAGGTCCTTGGAAGTTGGTGATGATGGTGAACTTTTGGAACCTTTCATTCCTGAACCTCCAAAGTGCATAGGATCTCTAGTGTTGTAGAAAAAAATGTTTCCAAATTATTTAATCAAATCAAATGCACCTAGCACAAAATGAACAGCACATTAAAAAGGGTTGCATGCATCTAAAACAAAAAGCATAAGTTGTGGAGATTTAACAGTATGCAAAAGAAAAGCTAACAGAATGAGAGATATTTCAGAAGTGGAAAGAGCTGAAGGGTTTAGCAATATGCACTGGTGTGTTTTACAGATACAGTTATTTCCATCGGTTGAATTACAAACAACTCCCTTTTTTAAAATTAGCATCTACATAGTTGCTCTACCACCATGAACTCTGAGGGAAAGCCTTTAGCCAGTTCAACATGACCCGAACTTTAGCTGCGTAGCTACCCTGAGCTGCCCAGTGAGCCGCAGGGCGTGACTTTACCAATGCTTACATAAGAGATGTACTTACGATGCTAGAGAAACACAGGACTATTTTAAGTCTTCCTTACAATACATATCCACACCACACATCACAGCTGATGGTAGTACATGGCAAAGCAATGCACAGAATTCAAAATATAAACTCTGTACTTAGCTGTACGCCAAGCTATTTCCTTGTTTCCTACTTTTATACTTCAAACATTGCTGTTCAGAACTTAACACAACATTTTGCTCTCCAAATAAAAATACCACTGACACTATTTTTAATAAGAACTGCAACATCCCAAATTCTACTCAAATTAAAATCTATGGCTACCTAACACATTTAGGCCAGTCACTAATATTTTTTTCTTAACTCTTTGATGTCTCCATCTTCTGTATTCAAGAAGTCTCCTTTTAGTTACTATTTGGTCTGTTGTTCAAGTCGTTATATTTTCCAATTTTGTCACTTCCTAGCAATGCAATCTGAGGATGATTCTATAGACTGACTTCCTCTGTCTAATAACACACACAGCAAACCAATACCCAGCCTACCTATACTGTTATGTCTACACATCAATCATTGTGACTTTCAAGGCCTCCTATACAGCCACTGGCAGTCATTGACTTAATGTGACTCCTGTCCTGGAGCAGTCTATTAGACTCACCAATGCACACCACTATGTGTTTCTCACTGTGTATTCTTATGTGATACTCTTTTTCTCTCAAGAAAGATTTTACCCATTTTTATTTTTATTTTTTGCATTGAACTGATTTTTAATCTATAGTTCATAAGGCTCTCTGATGATGTTAGTCCTAATTACTTCTTTTCTCAGCTTTCATAGGAAATCTATTACTGCCGTCAGCTTAATTTATTTGCTGCTTAATCACTTAATGATCTGCACTGTGATCTACATGTGGAGATGCGTGGCTTCTGATGTATTAATTAGATTAGATTTCAGTGAGGTAGAAACAATTTGCCACAAGCACAGATGCACACAGTGGGCAGCCAGGACAGGCCCTTCACCTGCAGTGTTCCTGTGTCCTTCCTTAGCGTAGTTCTGGCCTTTTAGCTGAGAACACGGCCATGGACAAGGAGACTGTGACCATGAGGACACTAACTTATGTTTAGTGTCATACAAGGAGAAATGTTTTGTGTTGTTTTGGAGTTCTCTCCCCCCACCACACACACACACACACAAGGCAGCTACACTCTTCTGTATATTCAGGTAAGTACAAGTTAGCATTGGCTGGACATTAGGGGGGAGCCACACTCATGAGACAGAAGTGAGACAAACAATGAAGACCCCTCTGTGATCATTACTCACCAGCTCCCACCATATATTAATATTTGAGATGTAGCATAAACAAACTTCCCTAATATTGAAATTAAATGCCTGGAATTGTTTTTTTAATTGGCATCCCAAATAATTCCAATGGACACACATTGAATTTTAATAATAATTGTGAAAATATAGTGACCTTATTTGAAATGAGTTTACATAGTGATGAATAGATGTTAAATATATTCATAGCTAAGCCATGTGTTCTTTCCCAAAGCTCTATGCAATATAGATAGATACATAGATATATACACTGATACATAGATAAATACATAAATAGATACATAGATAGGTAGGTACATAGATAAAATTTAGGCATCACTGCCAGGAGCAGCAGCACTTTTGGAACTTACAGTCAAACTGAATCTCTGATATTACTCCATTTTTAGAAATCGATCAAATGACCCTCCAGCAGCTACGCTAAAGACAAAATTCTGCAAATGTTGTCATATTCCATTGAGGTGTAAAGTATTCTCAAGTTATTTCTCAAAATGTAACTGACAATGTCTGAGAAATTGACAATTCATATGGGAAAGGAAGGAGTAGAGGCCACATACTCAGTACCCAGGACTCTACAGTTTGTTCCAGCAACAGTCCAGCACTTAACCCCTAGGAGTTTAACATTCAAGCAGAGACATTGTGCCATTTCTTTTTAATCTTGTCAGTTTGAAATGAACAAACAGGCGGGGTGGACAAAGTGTTCAGTAAGACAGGTGGTAAATGTCATATGAGATAGACTCTATTTTTTTTCTGTTTTTTTTCCTTTGTACAGAAAGTAATTATTGAAAAAGGATAAGAGCTCTCTACTTTGACATGCCAATGAGACACTGATTCCTAATTATAATCTCAATTTACTGCTGTAATTGTTACAGTTCCAGGAGACACTGGCAGGTGAAACAAATAGTTTGTCCCTATGATTGTTTTTAAAATGTTTAAGAATTCACAGAGTTCTAGCTTATGAGAGCAGTTTCAACAGCTTAAACTTAATTTATATAGATCACGAGGTACAACGGAAAGAATTTAGAAATGAAACATTTTCTAATAAGCATGTGTTCAATAAGGATATAACTGGTATAAGCTCCAATCCTTTTCTGTTGTTGGTTTGGTTCATGATTTTCACTTTCCTTTTTAATTGAGCATTATAATTACATCTGCTTCCAGGTATTAAGAGTAATGTTTTGCCAAATGTGCATATTATATAAGGATCATATAAAGGTGGTACCTTATTCAATACCTAAAGCTTTATCATTTCTTTTTGGTAACATTAAGGATTCTTTCTACTATTTATTGAAGCTCACATTGCAATAACCATTCACTGTAAGTACTTAACCATGCTACAATATAGTAGAATATATACCTCTTGCTTAGCTATACATTCTGTTGACCAGTTTGTCTATCATTTGCTGTCCTCTAGTCTCCCAAGACTGGGAAACAGTACTGTATCCTGTACTACTCGGAGACCCCTTTGCATGCCAGCTTCATCTATGCAGTGTGTAGGTAGTTGAGCAGGGGAATTGGGTCTAAGTGTCTTTTCAAGCAAATATCATGGACAGGGCAGAAGCTACCATCTAGACACATCTAGAGATGATGTTGGAGGTCATCTTGCTCAAAGATTTCCAGTTGTTTGTCAGGAAATGGGTAACTTAGGGTGCAACATAGACAAAGGACACAATGATTTTAATAGCAATAAAAACCTCCTCCTCCCAGGAGAACTTTCTTTCTTTTAGAACATAAAAATCTGCTTAGCTTCAAAATAGAAGATGGAAAGGGCTGGAGAACAAGGGTGGCAAAGGAAAGGAGGCAGAGAAGGGCACAATGGATTGGGTTGTGCAGTTTATTTTGTATACATATGGCAGATGAAAGAGCAGGCTGTGTAACCTAAGGACAGAAACTGATGTTAAACAAGAAATTACCAAACTACTTTTCCGAGTCATCAGTGCATAGAGTAATTGCTTGATATCAAGTAAGTCAGAGGAACAAGACTCTCTCAAACATCTGGGCAAGATGCTAAGGATATTAATGCATCTCCTCTGTGAATTTAAGGACCATGATTCTCCTGATTTGAGTGCTAAGGTCAGCAATGGTTTCTGGAAGCCATCACCTTGTCCAATGTGGGAGGTGATATGTGGTTACTGGCTACCTGGATTTAGAACACAGTTGTTATACACCACTGTGGGCAGTCCTACTTTAAATAGCATTTAAACAGTGAAAAAAAAAGTATTTAAAAAACTTTTGTGATTCACAAGATTAAATTTTCTGAAAAACAATTTACTTTTTAATTCAATGCGAAGAATTCTAGTGAGAATTAAAATGTAGGAAGGTTAGCTTAAAGTTAGAGGAAGTGTGTATATTTGGATAAGTACATGAAATAAATTCTGTTTGCTCCTCATGATGATACTGTAAAGTGATGGGTATCTGTGGGCTCTCTGATGCTACAAATAGAGACACAAGGAGCCTGAAACCACAAACAGCAACAGACCAAGGCATATGTGACCACCATTTGTTTAAACAGCAAATTAATCTAGTACTTTAAAGAAAAAGCATTAATCTAGTACTTTAAAGAAAAAGCATTAATCCAGTACTTTAAAGAAAAAGCATATCATACATGCTGCATGAAGTATCTTTTAGGTCACAGGGTCTCATTGTTTTTCTGAAATTTAAGTTTAGCTAGAAGTTATTTTTTCTGGCAAACCTATAGAGAAATGAAGAAACAGTTATAGATCAAGCTAGCAGTGTGGCAGGGTTGCCCGACATCATGACTCAGCCCTGTTTAGGTTTTCTTCTCCCTTTTTACGTTGCTTCTGTAACCTCAACTGACTGCAACCTCAATTATTCTCCTTAACATCTTAGATCCAGTGGATGCTCTGCACAGTGGAAGCATGCTACTGTGACAATGTCTGCTCTTTTGTACTGACATTTTTTTTTTCTTTTTAATGTATGTGGCTACCTTGACTGCTAACCTGGAACCCATGGAAGTCAGAGGAGGCATCAATCGTTGCTTCTTGGAATTGCATCTAGGCCCATGGCAAAAGCAGCTCATACTCTTAATCACTGAGCCATCTCTCCTGTCCCATAACCTTTTGTAGTCTGAAGTACTTTTAGTAGTGGTTTATCTCAGTGACCCATGACAACATCTAGGACTCACATTTAGAAGTACTTAGGTTCTTTGCTTTATATTTATGGAGCAGGACTCACAAAGCTCAATGGGCTGCTGCTCCAACAGAAAGATGAACTTCATGCAGGAGAATGTAGTGAAGACATTTTGTGGCTGGAAAGATGATTTGGTGGGTAAAGTGTTTATTGTACAAGCATGAGTTCCTGGGTTTGGATCCCCAGGTCCACGTCTATAGGCATGAAATGAAGAGATGGCAGAGGACAGAACTAGGTTGATGGAGGGACTCACTGACTACCCAATCTCGTCTAAAGCGTAAGCTGAAAGTTTCCTGACTGAATCTGTCTCAAAAAAACAAGGTGGAATAGTGACTGAGGAGGCCATGCAATGTTGATTTCAGGCTTCTGGGTAAGTATGCACAGGGAAATGCATTTGCACACATATGCATATGCTACACATACATATAACGTGAAGTAGTAACATCTCTGTTTCTATTCATCAGTAAATGGAACTTAAAGGTAAAGACAAACCTATCTTTGTTAGTGTGATAATAGAAGTATAGTCTATTGAGACATTTAAACAAGTTGATTCATGTTGATGATCCTACCTTACCTTTTTGTTAAGAAATCTGGTGCTATGCTATTATATCCTTACCATCATAAAGATCAATTCAGCACTGAAATCACTAGAAAAGAAGTTGCATATAAAGTAGGTACTTTATGTAGACCATTTTAAGAATCTTTCCAATAGGTCCCTATTTTATCAGGGCAGTCTTCTGTTGAGCCAGTTTGTCTGCCAAATCCTACTTAAAAATGATGTTTTATGTTTGGGCTCAGGCTAGATTTCATAGCTAGTATTCTGAGAGGATCACCAGGATTTGCCTAAATTAAGAAGTCCTTGGTCCTATGAAGGCTCAATAGATGTCCCAGTGTAGGGGAATCGAGGGTGAGGAGGTGTGAGTGGGTGGGTGGGTGAAGGACACCCTCATAGAAGCAGGGGGAGGGAAGATGGAATAGGGAGTTTCTGGGAGGGAGGGAACCCGGGAAAGGGGATAGCATTTGAAATTTAAATAAAGAAAATATCCAATAAAAAATGTAAAGGTCTTTGCCAAGGTATTGTGAACAAATGTCAACACACTTGAAAATGTCTGATTAGTATGAAAAATAGGAAAATGTCACCTTTAATAGTGAATACCTATGAGAAGCATTTGTCTTTCTCTGTACCATTCCTGTCTCTCTGGCCTTGGTCCTTTGCTTTCTCAAAAATATTCTAACTTTCAATCATTGATTCCTTTCATCCTTTCCCTCCACTGTTCATTTGTGAGAATTTAAGCAATGTAAATAGTTTTATAAGATTTAAAGTGTACATGGTGTTATTAGTTAAAGATAATTTATTTGTGGGTTACTGGAGGGGGTGTTAGGTATTTGGTTTCCATATTTTTAAAATTGTATTTGACAACATTTTGTAAGATTCGTTTAAAGCTTACCATATCAGGATATTTCTGTACATATATGCTGTTGCTTTTTTCCCTTTACAGTTCAGTCTCCTAATTACAAAACATTTAATATTTAAAACATAGCATGAGTTTTAGAAGTGTTTTATTATACTTTATAAAAGTTCTTCATAGAGGAAATCACAACATTATTGTAATTTGATTCTAGTCTTGACATGAGATATTATTAGGATTCCTTTCTAGTAATTTAAACTCACCCTTTGCCAGTCTATCAGATCTCTGAAAAAAGTAATGATTACTGTTTCCAATCTTCTATCTGCAATCATACAGAGGTTGTAAAGACCTCGCCTGTTGATGGTACCTGAACACTTAAATTTGTTTCTATTACCACACATAGCGAGGGAAAATTGAAATTTTATTTCACTTAATTTTCCCTGATGTTTCACTATGACAGATTCAGTTGTTAAGCACATTTAGTAAACCTAAATAGTAAAACAAAACAACAAACCCAAAACACAAACTCTGAGGTTCTATTGTGTTTACTGAAAGACAGGTTATCTTGTCAGTCCTCTGAGAAAAAGGATGTGTGTTGCATTTGTGAGAATGTGGTGAAGGTAACTGTGGAAAACATACAAACATCAGTCAATATTTCATCACTTAAAGTCTTTCCAGAGGGGCTCAATGGTTAATTTTGTTTTATGTTGTAAATAGTATTTGTTTCTTCTTATATTCCTTTATAGAAATAAAGAGCACTAAAAAAACATTTATTTAAATTTATTAAACATATCTATGTACACTGAGTATATCTCATAACTAAGATGAATGAAGAATTGTTTGCAACCTGTTACAGCAAACGAAAGCTGTGTTACCTCCTAAGCCTCTCTTTTTAACCAGTGCATACAAACTCCTTGATTAAAAAAAAATACACTAGACTTTTTGAAAAAGAAACAAACTAAACTTCATCTGCGGACTTGATTCTTTTTGTTTGTTTGTTTGTTTTGTTTTGTTTTTCTTTGGTTTTTGGTTTTTGGATTTTCAAGACAAGGTTTCTCTGTATAGCCCTGGCTGTCCTAGAGCTCACTTTGTAGACCAGTCTGGCCTTGAACTCAGAAATCTGCCTGCCTCTGCCTCACAAGTGCTGGGATTAAAGGCATGCGCCACCAATGCCTGGTGTAGACTTGATTCTTGAGAGAAAACATTCAAAACATTTCTAAAAGTCTATCTACTACTGTAATGGTTGTACACCTGGACCTGAATCATAATTTTTCTTTTTCAGGCTTTCTGTATAACTTCTTTCTCAGATTTATGCCAAGTGTCTTAGCTCATGATAGCACTGACCAGGTTTCCAGGACCATTTCTCATTACTTCTTAGGTAATTCAGTTTAAAGTAATTATAATCAAGTTAGGGCAATGTTACATTCTTTTCCATAATAACAATTTTATTGATCTTTGGCATTTTAGAAATTGTATACTAGGTATTTGACTAGATCCTAACCATCAAACCCATTAATCTCTTTCTCAATTTTATTTCCTTTTTTAATCTATCTATCTATCTATCTATCTATCTATCTATCTATCATCTATCTATTTATTTAATTATTTAAATACATATTACTTTTTTCCTTTATAGTTCAGTCTCCTTATACATAATATTTAACATTTAAAACATAATATAAATTTTAGAAGTGTTTTATTATAACTTATCACTATTATAACTTAATGTTAATCTTGTTAGATAGTTGTTATTTAACCGGTTGGGTCATATTAGTGCAGCCCATGTGTGGGACATCCTCTGGAGGGTTTAGCTGAGCTAACATGACCAGTAAACCTACTACAGCATCAATATTGTCCTACAACACAAATGACCATTAACAGAAATGACTGAGTCTGGTATCCCAGCTTTCCCCCATATTTTCTGTATCACCAAATAGTTACCTGGATAATATCGGGCAAGGCCAGTGGCACTGCCAAACACTTGCCATAGCAATGTAGGGTCTTCGTCTCGATTTCTTTTGAAAACTTCATCTAAGGCACTTGTCCAGTTGAGTTCATTTAACACTATGGTTGCTAACAAAAAAAAGAAAGATGAAAAATTTATTCAAAGTTATATTTTTTCTAAAGTTATGTTGCATATTATTTATTGTCGTAAAATACCATAATTTACTGGAAAATCAAAAGCATAGACCTAGGTTTTAAATTTTGTATGATGGCAGTGTGATTGACATTTTAGAATGATAACTGTGATTTCTTGTGTACTGCAGAATGTTCAACAGTATCTCACACATATGCTAACTAATAGGGCTTAGTGTAATTCCTGAAGCTGTGACAAGAAAAAGTAACTTCAGACTTCGTTAAACAATTCTTTGCTATAAAATTAGGCCCAGGCACAAAGTACCAAGAGCTTCTTAGACATATAAAGAGAAGGATGTTGGTTTATATCTCTTGGTGTTCTCAGAGGGAGTCTACAATAGAGCTTAAACACATCAACCCTTAAATACTTCTGATTCTTTGTAGTATATTTATATAATTTACCCTGGTACTAGATTTTAAAAACAAAACAAAACAAAAAATATGATTATCGTTGATCAACTGTGTTTATACAATATCAAGAACATATATGTAGTTTGGTAGAAGTCATTGGTAAATGTGGTAATATCAATGTTAGAAACATGGAACTGGTCAGTCAATGTTTCATAAATACCTTCCAAAGCAATAATTTCTATTTTACCTCTTCATTCAGGTAATAAATAGAGCATACAGATATAGCCCATGTTATTAACTTTGATACCAAATTATAACTATTTATGGATCAAGGAAGGTGTTCTAAAGACACATCATTCACTAGTATGGAAGAGTATCTGCTACGCACACTCGTCTACTCCAGTCACATCCAAAGTATCGGGGGTAAAATCCTGATTAAGGATAAGAGGCAATAAGAATCCAAAGGGAGTTCTGTGCCTCCTGGATTTCAGACAGTCGCTGGTATCCCCTAACTCAGATGTGGTCCAGATTAGTTTTTCCAATCGTTAACACGGCCTCTTATTTAGGCATATAGGTACCCCAAGTAATGATTCATAAATGGCTAAGATTGGGCACTGTTTTCTGGCCAGCACAATGTTTCCAACTATCCTAATTTAATACCAAGATGTCCATAGCTTGGAATTTCTCTCAAAGTATCTACCTCACCAGAGCTAGCAACAGAGGTCGAGTACATTCCTTAGGGCAATAGATAGTTTACAATAGCTAGAAATGTTTGACATACTAGAGAGTAATGAAGGGCTTCCCTCACTTAAGGACATTAGCTAGGAGTGTCAGGTCAGAACCTCCTAGTCATTGCCTCCAGCAGAATCAGAGAATTAGCCTAGGAATACCAAAATGCCTCAACAGGGAGGGCTCCACTCCTCTTCACACCTGATGACCAAATCCCACTGACCTTGATATACAGTCACTTGCCTATGTGACCTCAGTCTTGCTGTCACCCCCGCCTGCCTACGTGACTCTTGTAATTTGCCCTGCTTGCTGTATGCTACTTAAGCCCTATTTTCACTTTGTATACTAGGACTGGGACTCGCAGAAGGACTCGCGCTGCACTTGCACTGGCGCTCAGACTAAGACTAGAACTTAGATGGGCTAGGACTCAGATTCATGCAATCTGCAGTCCCCCGGGCCCAGAGCACTTGGGCCCGGGGGATGCAGCACCAGTTCAGAGGAGATAGCTGCTGCTTTAGACCCAGTGTGTTTTAGATGGCCTCAGATGTACCTCAACTATTGAGCTGCCAGATTTACCATCTCTCTTTTGCCATGACTGTAAAAGTCTGATGCCATTTCTAAGAAATACATTCAGATCCTATACTTCATGTGTCGCCTCTACCATCATTTCCTCGCCTACGCCTTGTCGACCTGACTAGGACCCCGTTTCTCCCGCGGGTTGAGGGAGGCCCAGTTTGGCCGGCCTGCGGCAAGTATCCAAAATGAAAATTCTAGAGAGAACATGATTCAAAACAGTATTTAAATAGTGTGCTTCCATGATCATTACATCCTAAGCTTAGCATGATTAAAGTTTCATTGGGAGTATAGGGATGTGCCAGCACCTGCCTGACACATTCGAGGGCCTTGTCTTGATTCTCAACACTGTAGAAACTATGTTTGTTAGTGCATACTTAAATTTGGGAGGAGGATGTGAGAAGATCAGGAGTTCAAAATCCTCCCTGGCCTACTATATAAGAACCTATTAAGAAAAAAGAAAAAAGAAAGAAATGTGGAAAGGATACAGTTTTCCCTTGCATAAAGTAGTGTAGAGCATTCCTATGTTTTCTGTGTTTGTATCAGAAACATGTGCAGCAGATCAGAAGAATAAGGCTGGGGTCAATACATATATGGGAATCACTACATAAGCCTAAGGTGGAAGACACATCTTTAATTACATGTGTTCTCAAGATTAAAGTGATTTTAATTGCTGTGGGCCCTTAACTCATTGGAGCATGCACATTTATAGCAATGAGGTTTCCTTTAATCACTGAGTTAGCTATGCTACACCAGTTTTAATATTCTGTGCCATCAATTCATTCACCTCAAAGTATTTTATAATTTCTATAAATCTTTACTTCTCTCCATTTCTATAGCTACAGGATACACCAAATGTAACCGTGATTAAACAATGTACAGGTTTTACGAAGCTAAGATGAAAAAGAGCATTTGCCTTTTCTTGGGCTCTTTTTCTACTGTTTGTTTTGTTCTATTCTGACTTATTTGGTTTTGTTTTATCTTATTATATTTTCTTATCCTATACATATGTTTGTTTTTTAAGGGGAGAGAGATTAAGGGTGGATACATATGGGAGCTGAGGTGGGGAAAAACTGGCAGGAGTAGAGGGAAGGGAAACGATAATAAAAATATATGTATGAAAATCTATTATAATATTTTCAATAAAAGAACCCCAAATATAAAAGTCATGTGGACCTGTAAAAATAAAAGGAAGCTACACAGCATGTTTGTTTATTCTTCAAATTTATCTTTTGTGTGTTTTCTTTTTTAAAGAACACAACAAACACAAAGGAATTATAAAGACACTCTGGGACCAGCATCCTGCTGCAGCTCTCATTAAAATGAGATTTTCATCTTTATGTAAGTGATTGCTTTCAGAAAGATCAGTGTGTGTGTGTGTGTGTGTGTGTGTGTGTGTGTGTGTTTGAATATTCATGAGCTGGGTCAGATCCATAGTGCATTCAAGATGGTGAAGAATTCATATTCAAAAGCATGATCCCGTGAACACCAACTGGCCAGCTATGTGGAAATTTATATTCACATCGATAACCTAAACTGATACCATTCATGAATATTTAAGATAATATACAAATCTTCACAGAGAGGGACAGTGTATTTTCCTTTGAACATTCATGACTTTTATAGTAATATTGTACAGAATGAATCATGATGTTTATTTAGGATCCAGAACCACTTCATTAATATCTAATCTATTCTATCTTTTTAATTTCCTTGACTCTATTTCACAACAAGCATAGATAACAGATAATTACTTTTAATAATGTTTCATTTGTTTGCTAGGCTGTTCTTTTAACTTAATTTTATGAGATGTCTTGACAATGAGAATACAATAGGGCAGGGCCGACTGTAAAGTTTGCTACCACACATTAAGCAAAATAACTAAGCTCTGACATATTGTTGTCTTTATGAAAATGTTTAAAACTCCCAGTTGATCCACTTAAAACTTTTTTCTAGATGAGACATTACAGATTCTAAGGGCTTTAGGCAATGTATGAATCTACAAATGAGCCAAGTATATAAAGTACATGTGCAAGCAAGGAACTTGAAATGATTCTGAAGTTTACTCACAATAAAAGAAATGGTAACATATTACCCATCACATTAGCAGACCTAAGTTAGATATCTATCCAGTATGTATCAGGGTGTCAAGATACAGTGTATATACGTACAAGAACTTCTGAACACCATCAGTATTTTGTTAATGACTTTCCAGTCTTTACTTGAATGTCTAATGTCAAAAGTCAAAACACAAAGGTCTGCCTTGGAAATGCAGGACCAATACCTCTTGGGAGACGGTTTGACAGTACTCGTACAATGTGCACAGTCTGTCAATCCAACCTCATTTATAGAGACTGAACCAGAGAGAAAATTGAACTATATTCTTTTTGTTCCCTCAGCTGCACTGGTATGAAACAAAATCCTGAGAAATTCAGATTAATTGCAACCTTCTAAGTTTTATTTTTCTCAAATTATGTTGAAAATACCTCAAATGTAAAAGAAGAAGCATACATAAAGATAAAGCTTCCAAGCAAAGCGAAGAGCAAACCCGCATGTGACTTAGAACCTAAGTTACTCAGTTATGTTTTCCCTAAACTAGATAACGGAGTATCTTTGATCTTAGATCTTATTTAATAACCGGAAATTAACAGATTCTCTTTTGCAATCAATAGAAATAGCACATCAGTTACTCGTGTGCACAATGTTTGTCCACCTATACTATAGGTATACGTTTCCCCATTCTCAGGGTAGAAGATGCTGAGCTAACTGGGGAGTCAGTAGGTAGAATCTGAAAGGATAGAAGAGTGACAGAGATGATGACATACACCCATCACATTACCCAAAGCCCCCTTGAGCCTTAAGAACAGCCCTGCCCTCTGCCTGCTGTGAGACCACCCTTTCCACCTTCATTTCATATGCACACAGTCAACAAATCTTAATCTGCCAGTCTTTCCCTCCCCCAATTTGAAAAGTTCAATGAGGAAGATGTTGTTAAAGTACCAATTGCGGTTATAACTGGGTAAGCAGATGGCTGTGTTAGAAACGCTTGATGTTTTTATTTTGATGGTTTTGGTGGCTATGTCCTTTCTCCATTCTTGGTGGCTATTGCTCATTTCTATTCTCTTGACACAAGAATTCTTAAAAGGTATAAATCGTGTCTACTTTATGATGCAAAAAACAAGCAAATCCACATTCTTTAGACAATTACTCAACTTCAGAAATTATTTCCCCAGATGGCTAAATATAAAATTCATTTAGATAATGATATTATATTGAAAATTATTCATAGAACTCAGACTTGCTAACTATTGTTCAAAAGACTACTGAAAACAACTTTTCACTTGCAACCATTTACTATAAAGACTTCAAAATGCAATTGATCATACATGTCATGATCTTTATTTCAGTATTAAGACATGAAAATTGAATATTCTTTAACTGAAGAGTTGCCAATATAATTGCATAGCTAAATATTACTTCATAATCAGTAAGTAAATTATATTTTCAAAAAATCCAAATAAGTTAAAATTTAATTTTATATTTTAAGTTATGTGTGTAGATGTGGAGGGGGAGGTATTTACGTGAATGAGGTCCTCTAGGAGTTGGAAGACACCAGATTCTCTTGAACAGAAGCTACAGGTAGTTGTTAACTGTGAGATGTGAGTGCTGGGAACTCAATCTATTTCTTCCTCAGAAACAGTACTGCCATTTTTCCAGCTAGCCCAGAAAGTACAAATCTTTTATGACTACCAACATCACTTCTACAAATTCTAAAAATAATTATATTTTAGCAGATTTTTCTCTGATTTCCTTAGCATTATTTTTAATTATGCTCTATTTTACAGTATAAACCATACACCATATACTACATTTAGATTGGCCCTACCTTTCCTCTGAAACCTAAAATAATACCATTTTATATTCATACAAACTTCTGAATCCTTCCCTTTGTAGAGAACAGGAATACAGTTAGCACTGATATTCTGATAATGTTCACAGATTGGTATGTTTATCTCTTTAGAAATTTATGCTTGGTACAAATTAAGCCCTTTATAAATGTGCAAGGCCCAGCTTTGTCAGAGCACTGACTATGTGGGGATCAGCCTTGACTTCGGAGCCTCTTCTGAATAACATGACAGAATTTCACTGATAATTGATTCACAGTGCCAAGTATCTATCCCCATTCTTCTTGCACTTGGTTTTTCAAAAGTATGGCCTTGGTCTGCAGTAATTCTCTTGTTAAGAGTATTTTATTGTTCAGTGTGGCTTCTCAAGGGAAGAAAGAAAAATCCAATGTGTAATAGCACAAAAGCAGCTCCTGCCAATGCTGTTAATTCTTCCAAAAGCGCATGACCCTTCTGAGCTTCATCTTGTCATGACACAGAAAGCACGATCATTGACAAGCTCAGAATTTAATTTTCTTTTGAAAACTTTAAGCAGTAAAATGATGAATTATTGTTCTTTTTCAAGTTTAATCAAGATTTCATTAAATTTGAATGTGTTCTGTTGATTTATTCAAAACTCAAGGTCTACCATGCATTAGTCTTTTAAAAATGTGAACATTATAAATACTATCAACTATGGTTTATTATTTTCACAGCTTTATCATTACTTGAAAATGTGTATGTGTGCATGTGTGTATATGTGTCTAGTGAGATGATAATTTGATATGTGTATACACTACAAAATAATTATTATGGTCAAGCTAATTAACTTATTAATTCAGCAGAAGTACTTGTTTCTGCTTATTATAAAGAACTTTCTTATCCATCTTCTCAGAAAATTACAAACATTTCTAGAAAATGTTTCATGTTAAATAACAAACTCTGTACACTTATGCCTGAACAGAGACTATGTATGCCATCAAAGTGAAGCATTTGTTATGATAAACTAAAAATATTTTATGTTTTAGTAAGCTTTACAATAGAGATATACCTATTGAAATCACATAAAGGATTAGATTTCATTTTTTATGCAGTGAAATAGTAAGCAAATAACTGACCATTGTATTTACTATTGTGTTTGCATTTACTATAAATACTGTTTGTTTAATATGCTTTGTATTTAATAAAAATTTGCATTTTGTTTGCAAATCTATCATGGATAATAAGCAGCCTTTGTTAGGATCTTACTAAATGCCAATTGACATTAACAATTTTGCTCTGCATGACTATATTTTAGAATAACATTTTGAGCGGGGTACTGGTGCTCCTGTTCTCATTAGAGAAGGACATAGGCTTGAGAAAAGTTATACAAAAATCCTTGTGACAACTACAGAGACCCTATTCAAAGGAGTGCAATTCAGTTCCAACATACCAACTATCTATCAGATATTTATCTCTGAAAGTTCATTTTATAGAGAGTTCTGATTACCTAGAACCTAAGTAGAAGAACTGCCTGTTCCTTGGCCATGCAATGATACAAACTGAAGAGAAGTTCCTTTCAGGAAAATGTGACATATCTAGAGGCATTGCCTATGTCATGACTAATGCAGGGGAGCAGGAACCAGCCTGTGGTGCACAGAGTGGAACCAGCAACAAAGCATTACCCAGACATAATGTCAATAGTACTCAAGTTGAAAAGTCTTGATAAAATGCACACAACTAAAAGAAGTATTACCCTCAATGATTGGTGTCAATAAAGGCCTCAGGAAAGCTACTCTAAATGTAACTTAGTGCATTTTAAAGATATTATGCTATGATGCTAAGTATGTCAGGATTTCATGCTACATTTTGCTATCTTTTGGTTAAGAAAATTGTACTTTAGTTCCAGATATTCTAAAATAGCATTTACTCTCTAGCAAAAATCATTCAAATAGGATTTCAAAGTGAGTCTGGTGGTATTAATTGTCACCCCTCCACGACTGTCAATTTTGATCAAATACAGAGTATTGGAAAATTTCAGGGACTTGGCATTGATATTGTATTGCAATCTAACCATAAGCGAGTTACAAGCCTGAATTGATCGCAAATGTCCATTTCATAGCAAAGGAAATAAAGGAGTCATTTGTGGTCCCTTTAACTTTAGCTGAGCCAGATGCCACTAATTTTATTCATGGATACTAATCTGTAGAAAGAAGAAAAAATTTTAATAAGAAAAAACATCACTGATCCAATTAAGGGCAGAGAGAAAAAGAATCCACTTTAAGGACCAGAGAGTGTGCATAAATATTAAAAGTAATGAATCTATTCAGTGGATTTGGTAATGGAATCTTATCTAATCCCAATGTAAATGAAAGATTAATAAAGCCCAGGGAGATGGGTGGAACAAATGTAATCTCTATAATCATGTCTCAGGCACGGGATCCCCCTCCTACTGAGGACAGAACAGAAGGCACTAAGGCGCACGAGGACCCTGATGGGGAGATAAGCCCTATTCCTACAGTTAATTTGGTACAAATATTAAAAGGCTCTTGTCCCTGTCAAGTCTCTAACCCCAGGGTTACTGAGATTTCTGGATTTGCTTCCCATTTCTTTCCTTCCTCAGAGACTTCACACCTGGCCACTGGCCAGGGCACAGCTGGTCTGCTTTAATGAAAGCTGCAAATGGGGAGCACACAGGAGAGGCTCAGAGAAAATCCACTTTATTATCTGAGACAATAAGAATAAAGCAAGGGAAATGGAAGACATTAGGATCTAATATCATGTCTATTAATTGAAGGATTTCATAGCTCTTTAAATAAAATGAAAATCGTGAGGTTTGTGGACAGGCTGTAGGGATTTTGTATAAAAAACCTAAGAAAAGTAGAGAAGGTAAAAAACAGGGTTTTTTTTTTCTATTTCTTCAAATGCTGTGAGTTTTTTCTCTTCCTCATATGAAAACCACATATCTTACTAGTCACTTTGGTTTTGAAAAATCTCAATTGTGTGCCCACTAGAACCAAGTCATCTAACTTCTGCATGTGCACACCTATTTTAAGGAAGCTAGGTGGCCTACACCATTGGTCTGCGAGACCAGGCAGCTTATGAATGCACTCAACACTGTGGATTCAACAGATTTCCTTCAGATGTCTTGCATAGACCAGACTTCATTTATACATGTCAGCGTAATTGTAATGTTGTTGTTAGTTTTATTTTCCCTCCTACAAAACCACATCCCTTTCATTTACAGGCACAAGAATGCAACTATACTCCGTAGGAAGTCCCATCCCTTCCACTTCTCTTAGTTTAAAGTACTCTTATCATAAAAATTCTTGGAATCTGAGAGATAGAATACATTCATTTCGAATGTGAGAAAGTTGTCTAATTTACAAATACATATTGTAAACTTTAGAGTCAGCCCTTGAAAAAGACAATAGTTCCTCCCAACAGTACTACTAAAACTTTTGAACAGTGGTAAAGAAAAAAGAAATACATTTGTTAGAGCTCATGTTCTATAAATATGAGTAATATTCTAGATTGCTTGCTAAATTTGGGGCAAATGAAAGCAGCTAACATAATTTATAGATCTTTTAATATCAACCTTAAAAATAAAAGAAAAAAATCTGTGAGTTAAAAAATGCGAAAATTCTAAGTGAATACAAATGAAGTTGGAAGCAAAACAGAAATGAATATGCAATTGAGACCACATTTAAAGGGCTCCAAATGGAGATAATTTATTTTTCATGTATGTGTTCACATTTCTCGTTAGTGATGCTTTTTTTTTTGTTGGAATAAGTGAGGCTTTTAAAATGAGCATGCTAGTTTATGTAGTACAACAGAAGACTTTTCTCAAGCCCACCCACGCCTAGAATGTGCTGCTTCTGTCAGATGCAGCCATTGGCCCTTGGGGCACCCTTCCGTTGGTAAACCGGCTTTCTCCACATGCAGTGAGAGAATGACTACAAGCTGCCACGCAGAGCAGGTTTGAAGAAGTGTGTGCTCAGCTATGCTGGGTCCCTTAGCAGTTGCCCAATAAATGATCAATTGCTTTTCTTACTCTACTGTTCAGTTAACATCCGACAATGCCTGACTTTCAAGTCATGGATCCCATGAAGGACATACAGGTATCAGTCTTACCTCATTATGTTCAGTGTTACAACCATGCTAAACTGAATGTGTGTATGTATTTATTTTAAGAAACCATTTACTGTGTTTGGGGAAGAGATGATTTTTTGACAAACAAAATGTTTCTGGTGATCTTGAATTCACATTTGTAGTTTCTTCCTTAAATGTAGCACTGACATGTGACATTCTGGTAAAGTGAATGAAATTATGTTTTCACATACATCATAGAAACAATATACACACATAAATACACACACACACACACACACACACACACACAAAGAAACAATCTTTGTACAAGACACTATTAAAGCCAAAAAAAATCCTGGCTGAAAAACACAGGCCTATTAGAAATGGAAAATCTCTTGCCTTTGGTTCGTGACTGCCCAAGTACATAAGGAATGTAGTGTCTCCATATAAATCTGGATTGCTGAATTCAAAGAAGGATCAAAAGTATTGGAGCTGACTAATGAGGTACGGTTGAAGAAGGATAACAAGGCTCCTGGGACACGGGTGATATTGCCAATACACCACACACTGCTTGAGACTTGAGGGCTTACGTCAACCAGCTGAGGAACAATGAAACTGCCTAGTGATTTTAAGATGGAAAGCAAGAAAAACTGATACACGATACATGTAAATTGGATGCAGTTGCAGATGGTGCTTTTAGTTTCAACGCCATAGACTGCAGATCAGTGGGGCAGGGAAAAACTCAAGTTTGAACTGCAGATTCCTACATATAGGGTCATATCTCATACAGGTATGAATGGATTTAAATGCCATTTGAAAACAACTTGCTTGACATGCTTGGGATATCACTAGCTATACAGGGTATAGAGAATTGTCCACATGTATATGAATGCATGCATTCACAAATTTCATGTTTTCCCCCTGCACATGAAGACATGGATATAGAAAAACAAAAGCATCGCCTTTGAGAATGCTAGCAGCACAAGAAGCATGACGTGCTCTGATTTCAACATATTCTCCAGAGAGTGGCATAGCAAATAGTGAGTCCTAGTTACTGCATTGTTTAATAGATGCCCAAATTGTGCAGAAATGTTTCTGCCCTAATAAGTCACATTTTCCTTTCTCAATCCAAATTAATGATTCTATAACACCTTAAATTTGTTAGAAAGTGAAAAAAAAATCTCAGATCAGTAGACCCAGGATTAAGACAGATAAGTGATTCAACAACCTGGGCAGAATAAGTACTCATAGCATTCTTGACTGCCTTGAAATATTTTACCTGAAAAATAGAGGATAGTAAACAATCAGCTCACGGAATTTCAAGTTAGAGTGTCCATTCTTTCCTTCCCTCTCTGACTGCAGTTACTGTCTTTAGTCTTCTGGACTCCACTTTCTGCTGATTTTCATCTGTTCTTCCTAAAGCTGCCTCGGAGTTCTACTTGGGCAGTGACCTCCCTAGTTCCAGGTCTCCATTCGTTCTCCTTGAGAGCAGGTGTTTATAATTGGGTTGCATCTCTCCTGCCAGCATGCTCTTGCCCGCACAGGAAGCCTGAGCCCTTCTTTGAAGAATGCTGACTCTCCCTGCAGTGTCGCTGTACCTAATGCTACATCTGTCTGGACAGACTTCCCTCCATTACTAATTGTGCAAAGCCTCCCGCCATTGCAGCTAAGGTTAGCATCAGCTTCTTTAAGAGTCGTTCGACTCTGGCCGTTCTTCCTATTTTATTACAGGAGAGTATATATATACCGCGCTCACTCTCCTATAGTACTTGTACTAATATACTTCCCGCAGTGCACAATCCTTGATTATTTAAATGCCTATTATTATAGTATCTTGTTAATGCACATACTATATGCTAATTTTTCCCATGCTCTAAAACAGGGTAGATGAAACAAAATATGACAGAGGTATGTTAAATGCAGTTATACAATGCAGAGAAAACTACAGAAGCAGAAATTCTTCCAGATTTCCCAACAAAGGATGAAGGGAACGTTATGCCACCCAGAGTTCTTATGAAAACTGCAATGAATCCCTGTGCTTTATGCATAAGAGAGATTAGTATCTAATGATGACTAACATGACTAGGCACTCAATGCATATAACTAGTGAATGAAAGGGTATGGGAATAAATGGATTTTAACTTATACATTCAGTCATATTTTCAAATGAGGCAATTTTTCATAAAGCATCAAATAGTCCAGCTCTCTTTTCATCTTTTACTGTGCCATATTATAATGTGAGTAAATAGAAAAGGTATGTAATTTAATTTTATTTTTCTCAAACCAGCAGTTAACGAGCAGTGGATATCAGCTAAATTCAAGGGATTTAGCCCCTTGATTCCAATTCTTAATTTCACTGCAATCTATGGGGCAGATTAGCCTGTGTAAACGCAGGTGATTTGAAGAGTCAGCTTGTAGGAAAGGACTTTGAATTATTACACATGTCTAAGAAGCTTTCTGCTGATTATTTTCCAATCTCTGTTCATGTCCCACTCATCTGGTTTTCATCTAACAAATATATTGGCTCAAGCAATGTTTACTAAGCTCCCATCTCACGTCTGGGACCGCTCTACACTCCTGAGGAGCAGTGCATGAGGAGACACTCTCCATCTGCCAGTTGCAGTATCTGTCAGAACACCTCGCTTTGCAGCCACACTAAAATCTTTCACAGGCACGAGCCAGGCAGGTGAGAGTGACATTGGCAGTGATACTTTGTTGACAGGAAGAGAACTGGAGGATTTGGCAATGTCCTCCAGCTCTTCAAAGTCCATCAAAGCAACAGGCCCTCCCCTAATCAAAATGGAGAGGCCTCTCCTGTTCAGATGGAGAGCGCTTGCAACAAGGAAAAACAATCACGGCGACTATTTACAGATGCAATATAAATGAATTTTCTGACTACTTAAAGACATTCTTCAAGCTGGCATTAAAAAGACAAAAGTGAAATCAAACACAATTTTATTGAAAGACCCATCAGAACCATTGGCAAAGTGCAATCGTCACCAATTTTAAGTGATTTTTACCGAAACAGGAATAACAGTCTAAGTTGAACATTTTGTCATTTAGAAAATAACCATTATAACCCATTGTTTGCCATCTTTGGACCTGAACTTCCCCTCCCAAACTGTAGTGATCTTTACCCTAATTCTGTATTCTCCCATTTTCTTTTGTATGCCCACTACACTTCTGTGCCTGACTTACTTTACTTACTGTGTCTTCCATGTACAAGTGTCTTGTCACAAATTGCATGATTTTGTCATTTTACACCTAAGTAATATTCATTCATGTATATTTATGTATATTTTAACCTAATAGATTAATCTACTATTAGTGCACTGTATTTATAGGTACAATGATTAGCTATCTGTTTCAGGATAACTACAGAGGTCGTTGAAGTTTCCTGACTGATGGAAATGCTAATCTTTGAGGGGATAGACCTGCACATTGCCCAGCTTGTAATATAACGTGCTGAACCCTAGCTCTACATTAAACCACTAGAGTGCACAAAACAGACATCACATCATTTAAAAAGAAAAAAAAAAAAAGCTTATTCTCCTTTAAGACATGTTAATAGTCCTAGCTGAGATTATGATTCAGTGTTCAATTTCAAATAAATTGTGACCCCTTGTTTTCAATTACTCTGACTTTAATGGAGACGATGCAACATAAGTCAGAAATGTCAATCAAATTTCACTGTGGATCACAGCCACCTGACAACACATTGTTATCAGAAGCTAAATAAATGGCTTAAAGGACAAGCAGAGCTCACAAAAGACTTCCTACAAGACATTCTGCAAGGTGGGAAGATGGTCAGTCTAGATGGCCAATCTCCTGGTCGGAGGCTAGGTGCCAAGACAAAAATAACCATAAAGCTTTAGAATTATTCAAAAGCAAAGAATGGAAGGAAATTGGGCAATGATAGCAATGAGATTAAATATATACTCTGAATAATCCAGGGATCCTGAATACAAAAAGAAATATTCTGAGAATTAGAATTAGCTATGCCCAGAAGAAAACAATCATATTTTCTCCTCAGACTTCATTCAGGAATCAGTGTGAAATAAGAGTGATGTTGGGCTGCAAATCAACAAATTATGAATTGACAAGGCAAAATGGAACTCTCACTCATGAAGTACTAACACAAGCATGTGCTTACAAGCCATGCTGAAGAGAAATAAAATAACCTGTGGGCCTGGACCACAAAGGGCAGGAAACGTGAGGAGGCTGGCTTGCTGGATGAGTACCCTGCTGGTGCAAATGACAACAGTATTAAAATGGTGTATGTGGGATTAATAATGATACATTCAGCTTTGAATAAAATAGGAGGTGACTGTGAGGTGTCCCTGCAAGGGTCATTCAAAACAAAAGGAGAATAACGAGAGTGGAATTTGGCCAAGGAGTCGGCATGTGAGTGGAGAGTTAACACAGTCTCTGTAGGGTCTCTCTTTGTACTAGAGAGCTAGAACCGACCCACCATCTTTGAGCCTGTAAATACTTGAGGAATCAAAAATCAAGCAAATTTTCTTTTTTTCTAGCTGTTAAGAAATGATATCTTGGTGGGCCCCTAACACACAAGTATGAGGACATATCTGGGCTACCTCTGAGTTTGGGGTGTCAGGCAACAGTGTAGAGGCAGGAGACTGACTTTCCTTGAAGTTTACGCCTCAAATACCACCATCACACAAAGTGTGCTTGACAATTACACCTCTAAACGTAAAGATTATTCAAGAGACTGAGGCTCAATGATTGCACTGTGTGGCAGGCCATAAATAGTTCTACCTCAGAAGCCATGCATGGATTGCTAGGACATCAGAAACCAACTCTGTCCCAGGAACACCACTTTGTGGTTGTCTTTGGAAATTCCTTAGCAACCTCAAAAATGGTTAACTCTACACATAAGGCTCTGATCATACAAATGTCACTGTCATTCATGAGAAGGCGGGGATGATGGGACTTAATTAGAAATATTTCAGATTCTCATTCCTAGAGAGAAAACCACTTGACTTTAAAATTTAATACCTGAGAGTATATTTCATAAAATAGAAATTAAGCCCGTGTTAAATAAGAAATCCAATTTAATTTTAAGCAAATAGTCATCCTCTGTTATAAACCTTGACTTCATATTAAAATTAATTTTACTATTCTCCATATGTGTATATATATGCCTTCTTATTAATCTGATTTATGTTTTTATTAGAAACCTTATGATAGCTGTCAGCTTATATTCTGTACTAAAGTGCTGGAAGCCTGAATCTTTCCTATTGTATGTCATCTTCTTGCTTTTTTTTTCCAAATAAATAAAAATAAATTCTTTATGTCTGTCTTAATCATCTGAAATTCTTTATATACATACTACTTTTCCTGCTTCTACTATTAAATATTTCTAAAAGTAAAGCATGTAACAATATATTTGGTTAAAATCAAAAGCATGAACACTTTTCTCATAGTTTAATATGCTGGCTTTTTTGCTTGTTTTTAAAATTAAATGCTCTTAAATAAGGAAGTATATCCCATTTTGACTGGTTTTTATCTAAATGGGTATGTACTCATTGTGTTCATAGTCACTAGTGTAACCAATAGAAAGTAGTTAATTATGCTAGCCTTGTCTACAACTGTCCAGACCTCACTGGAGTGTGTGTATGTGGACAGAAACACAGACTTTGTTATACTTTCTAAACATTTCAGAGAAGTTGAGCACACTCTTTCTGCCTAACGCTGGGAACAGAGATCCTCCTGCATACATGCTCTCAATCACAACACCATGGAAATCATGTCCTATCAATTAATCTTGTTAGTCATTTTATAGGAAGTGTTTTTTTTTTTACTTTAAATCAAACCCTCTAATCAAAAATTATTGGCTACAATTGATTTCTTATGAGAGGTAATACATGTTCCATTTGTGTTCTCAGTAATTATGGAGCATTTTGATGTGGTCATTAAAATGAGCACTGCACTCAAGTGGGTTTGGTGCACACTTCCACATAATTTCCTTCTTTTCCAACTTCAAAAAAAGTTAAAATTCTATCAATATAAAAATAGTATTAGAAGGAGGACTAAAATGATATAAAGACAGTATTCATGTATGGCATTCTCAAACAAATTTTAAAAATTAAATTTAAAAACATATAAATCATTAAATTATAACTTTGGTCTGGATGAATCTTTTTTAATATTAGATTTGAGCAAATTGTTTCATTTAATCTGGAGTGAGTTTTACACAAAAATGCCCATATCTATGTGTACATATGTGTCTTCAAGGAAATTAAAATGATGGGGGCTGGTGAGATGGCTCAGCGGGTAAGAGCACCGACTGCTCTTCAGAAGGTCATGAGTTCAAATCCCAGCAACCACATGGTGGCTCACAACCACCCGTAATGAGTTCTGATGCCCTCTTCTGGTGCGTCTGAAGACAGCTACAGTGTACTTACATATAATAAATAAATACATCTTTAAAAACAATTTTAAAAAAATGATGATCAAGTTAATTAAGGCCACTCTTTTTATTTAATTTTGAGCCAATCTTTGTAACTGTGATCTATTGATTTCTTTAACCTTAGGAGTTCTTCTGGTAAATGCTTTAATGTAATTCTTCTAAGCAGATATTATAATTACAATTTTTGAAATTTACAAATAATGGTGAAACCATGATTTTGTGTCCAAACAGTTTTAAAAGAAATGACATCCGAGATACCAGGGATGCGAGGAGGCTCCTAGAACCCAGTGAGGAAGGCATTAGCCAAAACATCTAATATTTGGCTAATTGTGGAAATTCAAACTGAGAGGACTAACTTCAGTAGGCAGGCACTATCCCCAGTTGAGAGATGGGGCCACTCACCCACCTCAAAATACAAAAAATGGAGCAGAGACTGAAGGAAAGGCCTTCCAGAGACCATCCCACTTTAAGATCCATCCCATGCACAGACTCCAAACTCTGACACTATTGCTAATATCAAGATGTCCTTACAGACAGGAGCCTGGCACAGCTGTCCTCTGAGAGGCTCTGCCAGAACCTGAATAAGACAAATGCACATACTCACAGCCAACCATTAGACTGAACCCAAGGATTCCAATGGAAGAGTTAGGGGAAGGACTGAAAGAACTGAAGAGAATGACAACCCCATGGAAAGAACAACAAAACCAACCAAGCTGACCCCCCACCCCGAGCTCCCAGGGACCAAACCACCAACCAGAGAGCATATATAGGATGGTCTATGTCCCCCACAGCATCTAGTGCAGAGGACTGCCTAGTCTATCCTCAGTGAGAAGTGATGCACTTGGCTTGATGCCCCAAAGAAGAGGGGTGAGGTGAGGGTGGATGGGTGGTTTGGGGGAGCACCCTCTTAGACGCAAAGGGGAGGGGGGATGTGGTGGGTGGTTCTAGGAGGGGGGATGGTGAAGAGGGACAACATTTGAAATGTAAATAAATAATATAATTAATAAGAAAGGAAATGAAAATATTTGAGAATGTCTTACACTGAACTCCAGCACTCACTGTTTGTACTAAATACAAATTGATATAGATAAATGTGAAGAGTCACTGTAGTATTACTGAGTAGATTCTCTTTCTAAGGTCTTCCTACATACAGAAGATAGGGGAAAAAATGAAATTTGTGTCCGTTTCAATCATTTGACCAGCAGAAGTTAAAGACAGACTCAATGTGATTTAGAACAGAGTTCCTGCTGGAGAGATGGCTCAGTGGTTAAGAGCACTAACTGCTCTTCCGAAAGTCCTGAGTTCAATTCCCAGCAACCACATGGTGGCTCACAACTATCAGTAATGAGATCTGACGCCCTCTTCTGGGGTGTCTGAAGACAGCTAGAGTGTACCTACATATAATAAATAGAACAGAGTTCCCAGCTTCCCTGTAAATCCACAGAAACCAGTGCTTCCAAAGCACTTCCAAAAGGCTCAGGAGAGGTGGTCTGCAAAATGTATGCGGAAGGTGTTCTGCAGGCACACAGGTAACAGAGCGACATCGATCTTCGCCAAGATTATCCCATAAATTAACAAACAATCACCATGAAAGTGTACTTAGCAGAAGATATTCAAAAGACAGATACATAAATAAAAATGTCACCGGGCAGTGGTGGCACACACCTTTAATCCCAGCACTTGGGAGGCAGAGGCAGGTGGATTTCTGAGTTTGAGGCCAGCCTGGTCTATAGAGAGTTCCAGGACAGCCAGGACTACACAGAGAAACCTTGTCTCGAAAAACAAAACAAAACAAAACAAAAAATTAAAAATAAATAAATAAAATAAAAATGTCTATTTTCTAAAATAAAACTTCTAATCAATCAAAAAAAAAAAAAACACATTGCCTTGCTACGCTGGAAATTAGCAATTTGTATAATAGTTCAATTTGTTCCAGAGATGAGTTTTATTTTTTAAATTTGCATTAACCACTCATTTTTTATTACAAGAAGTAATGAGAAACATTTCAGTTAAGATAACTATGGCAATGCAAAGATTACTACAAAGGTATTATAATATGACGCATGGACTCTACGGTTCAACAATGGCTATGTATGTGGACAGTTACATAGATTTTTTTTTCCCCAGCCTACTTATGCAAGCTGAATTCAAATGTCTTAATTTAGATTTGGCCTCTGCCCTAGTGATTACAGAGCACATGTTAGTTCTATTAAATTTTGTCACAAATTAATAGCACTGTAATTTAGTCAGTGAGACTAGCCATTAACACCACATACTGGGCGCCATAAATTATTTAGAGTTTTATAAAATGAGCTAATAAATTAGATATATTACTTAAGCAAGTGAGATTTATATAATTCTGTAATATTTTCATCTGATTGTCAAATGAAAATGAGAAAAAACATAAGTTTAAAACGGTTGGTGTTTACATTCAATTAGCGATCATCTAAACCCTTCAAGAAAGTGAGAGTCATGGCTTGTTTTTTTACTATATTGCCACATTCAAAATGTCCAGATAAAAGAGAAAGAGAGAATATTCAGAACAAAGGTAGCAGTGACATTTATGTTGTAGCTCAAAGGAAATCTTCACAGTGGATTTAAGTCTTAAAAGTTAGCCTTAAAATTTATTTCTGAGACAAGGCTTTCATAAAAGAATTCTGCATTTCTGTTTTCTTTTATTTATTTCTATTCACTTTTACTTTTGGCATGGCCAAGGCTGCCCATAGACCTGCGATAGAGTTGAAAGGCTTGGATTTTAGCTATTAATATTTTCCCTGCCATCACCTTTCAAATTTGGGGAATACAGATGTGAGCCATTATGTCTGCCTCTGAATATTTTACACTTCGAACATTTGTTGAGAAATTCTGGAAGGCAAAGAAATTTGGATTGATTTAATTGGGAATTTTATGAATAGTAGGATACAAATATAAAAAAGGTGAGTGGATGAATATTGATGCTTCAGGATAGAAACAGCAGAACCTGTTTTATGATTTTTGTGTTGACATATTTATGTACATGCTTTAAATATATTAAATAATCAAATTAGATCATATTTTGGACTCTCAATAGAATTTACTATAATATTTTAATTTTTATATTGATTTGCCCATTCTTGTGAGAGCTAAACATAATTACAGCCAATTAGTACTTTATCTACCATCTATCTATCTATCTATCTATCTATCTATCTATCTATCTATCTATCTACCTACCTACCTACCTACCTACCTACCTGTTGTTTATCATCTATCTACCTAGGTATCTTCTATTTATTGTCTGTCTTAGAATATATGAAAGTGGGGCTTACTTTACAAATGTTGAGGTAGAAGTGGATTCCACGTATCAGTAAATACTAAAACTGACCTGAGTAAAATTAAAGTATATAAATGTTACCCTATTAAAGAAATTGCAGAACACTGTTTTAAAGTTTAGCAGTTTTATCATCTGGATAATTGAAGGATGCTTAGACTTCTCAAAAAATTTTCAGAGACGCTTATGTGGAATTACATGTTAAATTGTAATAAAAAGTTCAGCCCTTCATAAATAAACTTTTCAAGTAACTCTATTTCAATCATAAATAATTGAATGGTATACTAATATTTGATATAATATATGCTTTTTCCAAGAATAGATATCAGGGATTAAAGTAATTTCTTTTATTAAATTATAATTTTTATTACTTGAGATTATAACTACACCATTTCTCTTTCCCTTTCTAATACCTCTCCTTGTTTTCTGTTTTCATTGATTGTTGTTATATGCATGTATATAAATCAAATATATGCATATGACATATCCTAACTATATATATATGTTATTTATATATGTACATGTATGAGTTATATATGTGGTATATATACCATATATGTAGTATATATACATGTGTATATATACAAACTACATAAAGATATTGTAAGGTTAAAACACTAGAAAATTAAAATATATGTGAAGTTACTGGATACATATATTCACACACAGAACTATGAACATGTTTTTAATTTGAGGATAAAAAATGTTCAATGCTAAGTAACAGTAAGCTGTGAAATTATGAATTTTATCCACTTATCTATTTATTTAAAAGAATATTAAGCATATAGCCTGAAAATGCAATCAGATTTCTAGTTATTTACTTACTCTTGTGGACTTATTTCTGTTATTTTGTTTTTAGTTTTACAAGGAGCTGATAATTATGGAGATTAGGAAATAAAATCTCATGGGGTGAAAATATTCTTCTCCAGGTCACTAAGGAACAGTGATTTACAAAATGTGAAGATTAAGGAGTTCATCAACTTGACAATAAGGAATGTCATCCACATTAAAGAATCAACTCCTTAAAGTCTAAAGTCCTCTACCATCTATCCATGTTACACTTCTGGGGACTTTTCGCCTAGCCCTGATGAGTAAGTTTTCATGAAATTAATGATAAGGAAGTAGGGGAAAGAGCAACTGATTCTCATGACCAGGAAACATAACATTGAGGAATTTCTTATGTCATATTCCAGATACTAGTCAAAACAATTATTTTGAATGTTTTTATTTATAGTACTGAAACAAAATTAGAAGAGTCTGGTATCAACACAAATATTCCACAACTTCTGCAGTATGCTTCAAAACCCCATATACTATTATTCAATAAGTTGACAGTGGTATATGACTCTGAATGCCTGAATGAAAACACTTCTGAAATCCATCTGACCCTTTGTAAAGCTTATTCTTTCATGCTTTTGAAATACGGTCTTTTTATTGTAAGACAAAGCTATCTTGAAATTCATAACTTACTTAAAGATCTTTCTCCAATTAATAGGATTTTAGAAATATTTTAAATGCATTTTATCTCTAGTGAGACCTCAGTTAAGATTTTATCTGTGAAGCAAAATGACAGATGAGTTTAAAAGTCCTCATCTCAGATTCCAGCCAGCTATTTTGTCTCCAATTGTCAATCCTTTTTTAATTTGCTGTGAATAGTACTGTCAATCTGTTGTGGGAGCTATTTTAATTTAAGATTTCATTATCTCTCTTCTCCAACCTCTGAATGGCCTGTCACTTGTTATACCCATCATCAAAGCTAGCTGGTGATACATCTGAGTCCAGCTTCCAATTTATTGAGACATTGAATTGCACACATATAATTTTTCCTTTCTTCCCTCTCTGGTTCCTTTTTAGAAATGAAGAAACACAAAATTTCATCTGTACTCCCTGCTAGACAGTAAGAAAGTTATAGCAGTAACCAGACATCTTACGAATCTTTGAATATTCATTTAAGAATTTAGAAACAATTTTCTCTACAACACTGAACTTCATAACCCATAAACAATACCAATAGAGTAAATCTAGAAACCATATTGTGTGCTATCTGAGTTCTAGCATACACTGGACACTGGAAGCCTTTGTTCTGAGAGGCACTTATGAAAGGGCAGGCAAGAGGCCTCTTCAGTGAACTGTAGTATAGGAGGTGCTGGCACGTGGGCAATCTACACATATGTTGTTAACTTCAACAACAACAACAACAAGAAAACAATACAAAATTGGTGAAAATGGTCTTAATGACAAAATGAGTTACATATGTTGATGTAGACTCTTGAATTCAACTAAGTATTCTTGACTTGCTTAATTGTTTTTCCAGGTATGGCTATTAAGAGAAGGACCTAGAATATGAGTGACAAACACAGAGCTGCCCCTTAGCTTATGTGCTAACTGTGAGGTATACTGAGAATGTCTTAAATATGGGCCAAATTAAAATAATATGAGATAAAGCTCAGAATGAAATACAAAAGGGGCACAGTAAAACATTAATCCGAATCATGCCCTGATTCCGTCTGGTGCCTTGCATCTACTGCGGTTGGCAGGAAGCATGCAGCACTGTCCTCTTTTCACACAGTTCCCAAGATAAGTAAGAGGGGTAGATCTACAACACGGACAGAGAAATGGAGCCATCTGGCCTAGATCAGAGAAGCTGAATCTTTGTTCAATGGAACTACAGAAAAGAAGACCCCACCACTCACTAAATACCTGAGATCTCTTCCCATGAGGAAGTATCAGCCTAAATAGCTACAAGACCCAACATCACTCAGTCACTAAGACGTTGAGTCAGGTAACTCCATCCTTTTGCAGCCTCCATTCCCTTATGTTCCTACCTCTGGTCCCTTTGCCACTGAAGATTTCTAGCAGCTCTTAACTAGGGAAGGAAAGCCTTCCACGTTTGTGCAAATAGGGGAAATGACATGGTGCCAGACTGATTTCTGAATAGATTTTTGACATTGATTCTATGATTATGGTTATCCATTTTATTATTTTACTGTCACAAAGCCCCAACTCCATCCTTATCCACAACACCTTAAGAATCTAACAAAACTAAGATAGACTTTCATAACAAACCTCATAGGAAACTTTGTATAAAATGATAACAACAGAAAATAAAATGAGTTTTTCAAGATAATGTTTGACTAGGCTGCAGAAGTAGCTCAGTGGTGAAGAGCACTGGCAGCTATTCCAGAGAACATTTACATAACAGCTCACAACTCTGCATAACTCTGGTTTTAGTGAATCCAGTCCCCTTTTCTGGCCTTCACAGGTACCGGGCATACCTAAACTGCACATCCATACAGGCAAAACTCAGCAATTGACATAAAATAAAAACAACTAAATAGTTCAAGAACGAACAAACAAATACATTTAAATGGTTTCTCATACTCAACTAAGTGGATGAACTACTTCACAAATTCAAACATCCCAATATTATTCTAAAATATAACCTGCTTTTTTTTAAACATGGATAGGATAATATTTTCTGCATAGATAACAAAATAGCAATATACCAGAATTACTCACTGAACACAGAATGCTGTGTTTAGAATAGAAAGAGAAGCCATCACAGTATTATGGTATTAGTTTTTCTGTTCTAAAAAAAAAAGTTGGTAGCTGAATAAATTTATCTTATTCATGTACCTATTAAACAATGTATAGAATTTCCTTATGAGATGTGTTAATTTATTCATAACATGTATGTCCCTATCTGCAATTTCCTTTCCAACTAGAAATATGAGCTTGTTTATCTATTAAGTTTGTGAGCATAAATACATTTCAAGAATTCAATCATATCAAGGTGAAATCTGGAAGTTGAATTTCAAAATTAAGTTCAGTGAAGTGGTGCACGCCACTCTCTGCCACACAGGAAGCTGGCATAACGGTCAACTGAATGCAGGAGGTCCATGCCAGCCTAGGCAATGATGTGAGATTTTTATCTTAAAAGATAGCGGCAGCAGGAGCAGCAACAAGCAACAGCAATAAAAACAACAACAAAACAATACAAAACAGAAAAAAAAAAATCAATCCTGAACTAAATGCAAAGAAAAGAATCTAATAGATATCCACTGAGCATCCAAGTAGTTCTAAAGCATGTGCCACGAGGCTGGAGGAGAAGCAGTTCCGGACCATATATACACGGGCAGTGGAGGACCAGTTCTAAAGCAGAGTGCAGGAATGGTGTCAAAATAGTTCTAAGCATATACAGCAGGGGTTGAACAGAACAACCAAAACGACCTTTCATTCCTTGTGTTACATTTACTCTCTTAAGATTTTCAGACTAGAGCAAGTGTTCTGTCAAAGACAATCGAATTTGTGCTGCTTGGAATGCCACAATGAATATCACAGCTTGATGGCTTAGACAACAGATATCTATTTTTCTCACAGTTCTGAGGATTAGTGGCTGTAAGGGTGAAATGTTTGTCAATAGCATTTCGGGTAGGGACGTCCTTCTTGGCCCCCTGATGGCTATCAACCCAAGATGACATGTGTCTCTGTTTATGCAAATAATGTTAAGGAGAGAGGAAAGGAGGAGAAAAGAGGAAGAGAGGGAAGGTGGGAAATCCAGAGAAAGAGAGAGAGATGGTCTCTCATCTCCTTCTTACAAAGGCACCAAACCTTTCAGGGGATCATGCAGTTCTTATGACATCATTCCCTCAAATGACTTCATAAGCTCTTTTTCTCCAAGAAAGTCACTCAGAGGGTTACACTTAAAGCAACTAAATTTTGGTGAAGAAACAGTTTAGCCTAGTGGAATTTGAAAAATCTTTAATACATATGAATTGGGCTGTAATTGTGTAACTCGAAATAAATTACAAGATCGGCCTCTATGTAATTAGAATAACACTGTCCCTTAGTCATTTGCATATCAGAAAATGAGTGCAATGGCACTATCTGTGAACTTGCATATATTACAAAAACATCAATAGAGAAAGATAATAAAAAGAAGTACCAGTTTTTATCTCAGAAGTAGAATTGCTTCTTTTGTGTCCGTTATTAAATATGGTCAAATTATCACAGTCCACATCTGTGTTTGAACCTCAGGCTTGTCCTCCATGTCCTTTTAGGATTTCCTACAATTTCCCTGCTCTGCTGCTAATGAGGAGCAATACTAATTATTTAGCTAATCCTTTCATTACAATAGATGATCACTTTGCTACAGGAAGAATTGTTCTTTCATGAGTGCCCTTTCCTAGCACTTAATCAAATTTCTGTTTGGATGATTCAGAATCAAGCCTTCCTAATTTAAATTGCATCTTTAAGAGATGAAAGCATAGCCACTCTGCTAATATTAGAGCCGTTGAAACATCTTACTGACAGTTCTTTAACAACAGACATCTTTTAGTCACTTGGCATGAAACTGCTGTATCATAACACAATCCACCATGTGTAATTGACACTTTCTGACAGGCAGGCAAACTCTTTGCTGACATGAATAGATCAGTCAATTTGATCTATCAGTAAAACCACTATTAATATTGTATTTTTATTTAAATTCACATTTATGATGAATATTAACTTAGAATATTATTGGTTTGAAAAATGCAGTAGAATGGAAGTGGTGTGGACTTTTCCAACAGGGTACTGAATGCTTTAGGAAATCTGCTCTTTGCGGGACACATATCTGGGGTGCTCTCAATGCAGCTAATGGAAATCAGGTTTCATGCCCTTAAGTAATTTAAACAAGAATAAGTTACCAAATAACAAAACTTAGACCAACTCTCTGAAAACTTGATTTAATTTATAGCATGTTCAATGGCTAATCTATTTAAATTTTCTTAAAATTATTTGTCATCAAACAAATTTGGTAAACTTAGAAACATGCTAGTATTTTGAACATAGTATTTGGGAAAAAAATTACCTTCTGTGCTCACCTTATTTTATTATTTGGACAGTAACAGGACAAGATCAAACTCTCATTTTAGAGTATTGTATGTATTACCATGGGAAGCATTAAGAACGAGCCAGGGAGTATGTCACTTCTTCTGCAGGGGAAGAAGCTGAACATGAATTTGTATCTGACACTTTCAAACTGTGTTCTTGGTTATGTAGCAATTAAAATTGATGCAAAAAAAGGGTTATTTCACCTATCATTTTGTTTTCTTGAAACTGATAGTGAAACTAACATACGTCAACGTGTTTTTATCTTTTTCATTACTATGATACACACAATAATTTGTAAGTTATTTTCTCAGAAGGTATTCTAGAAATTAATCAACATAAAGCATTTTTTGAACAAATGGATTTTTTCCAAGGTATAGTATAATTTTAGATCTGCTGCTGTACCAACATTCATGAAATTTATGATAAACCATCTGTTTTCATATTTTATAATACTCTGTAAATTTTCCAATATTGATGTGTCATTTTACTTTCTATAATATTTACACTTGTGTGTCCTACCTGCAACATGACTCTCATCTAATAGTCTTATGAAAGCTTCTGTAACTTAAGAACTTGTGAATTTAATGCCAAGGTATGTCATAATTCATTTTATTTTTAGAACTTTCAAATTTTATCAGGAATAGAAAATATATGCCTTTATCATTTTCAGTGCTTGAGACTCACACAGCTTGGTTTATCTGAGCTTGAAAATGAATTTGAATGTTAATTTTCAATCTTATAAAATAGTATCCACATGTTGAGATAAGAAAACAAGTTGCTTGTGACAAATGTAAATTAATAATTAGTGAAGTTAACAATCTAGTCATCCATATACCTATCTATCTATCTATCTATCTATCTATCTATCTATCTATCTATCTATCTATCTATCTCTCTATCATCTATTCTGAAATGGGAATTTACTAGATTTCTATTAGGGATGGTCTGGAATTCAAAATTTCAAATGGCCTTCTTATCTACAACTCCTTAGTAGCTGAGAGTACAAGTGTTTGCCAACAACTTAGCTCAATACTAAATGGTGTACATTCTTTTGAGCCAATCATTTGCTATAACTTACAGAAGAATATAAATTACTTTCTATGGAAGACTGAGAAAGCATCTGTACACTGTGCAATTAGTATAGTACACTGCAACTCAAGACAGCTAGCCTTTAACTCAAGGTAAATTCGAATCAAGATAAGCTATGTTAAAGTGTTTATAATTATTGGTAGTTTAAAACTTCAGAACATAATACAATTTCTTAAAATACTTGCGTTCCAACAACACTAACATCTTTGTAACAAAATTATGTTCAAATTTTCCCATGACTAAAATTAAAACAATAATTGTCTTATTTAAACTCTAAGATACATGTAGAACAAAATAACATGATACTTGAAAGTTCTATGCAACCTCAAATCTGTTCTTTATTTTCTATAACGAGACAGTCTCTTATCTTTATTTGTGTGATTCATCACAACTAGCATCAGATTCATCCATAATCAGAAAAAAGATGACAAAACTCATTTCAGAAATTATTTTTAACCTAAAAATTTTAATTTTCAAAGGGAAAATTTACTCTTTATTTCATTTTAAGTAAAAATGCAAATTTAAGCATTTTCAAGACTGAAATCTGATGAGAGAATAGCATTTCCTAGAACTATTCTCCAAATTCTCTTCATCTTGAGTGAAATCGAGATTTAGAGCCCTGACTTCTCAGAAAGAAAATCTGATGTGCTAGATCCTGAAGTGCACTCTTAGCACAAAAGTTTCCAGTTCTTGGTCTGTTTACACTGCAGCCTCTTTCTATGTTAAGTAGACTCCTATTCACATCCCAACCTCAAACCTTACTCTGCTGCTCTGGGACCTGAGACATGTAGAGCATTTTCTTCTTATTTAATTGTTATTTTTTTGTTGTTCTTTGTTGTTGTTGTTGTTACATGGGCTCTCACTGTATAGTCCTGGCTGGCTGGAAATCACTCTATAAACCACAAGTTGACATCTAACTCACAGGTCTCCATCTCTCTGAAATGCTGGGATTCCGAAGCTGTTACTACCATACCAGTTTTCTTAAATGAAAATGTTGTATGGGGCTGGAGAGCTGGAATGGTGGTAAAGAGCATTTGCAGCTCTTGCAAGGACCAGAGTTCAATTTCCAGTACTCAGGTGGTGGCTCACAACTATTTATAACTCTAGCTTCAGAAGATTTGTGGCTTCTTCTGAACTCCAAAGGTGTTAGGCAGGCACATGGAACACATTCAGGCAAAACACTATATACATTCCTTTCAAACTATGTTTATACACACAAAAAAACCTACACATTTTATTAAAATAAGTATAAATCTAAAAAATAGTCTTATATAGTCCCTAAACTTGACCCTAAATGATTAAAAAATTGGTAAAATTCTGTGATCAAAACAAATCTGGGCATTGGGAATGTATGTCAGTGGTAGAGTGCTTGCCTAGTGTGAGCTTGATCCTTTTCATTGCAAACATAAAGAAACAAATAAACAAAAGGGAAAAGTTATTAGCTGACAATATTCAGAGCTTGTTTTTATGTTCTAAATGAGATCTGGAAATTAAGTGGCTTGGATGCAAAACAAAACATAGTAACCAATGAAATTCCCCAAAGTGAAAACCTTAGATGGCACTCTAATTAATGCTACAATTCTGAACATTTAAATATATAATCGAATGAAAATAATAACATTTCGATTCAGAGGACTTTAAAACATAATTTCCTTTGGGAAATTTCAACATGAGATTGCTTCTGAGATGTAGCTACAGAAAGGAGAGAGGCTGTTCCCAGCCTTAAGCCTTCAGTTAAAGTGCGTTTCCATATTCCTAGGGAACTGCGACTGTCCTCCAAATCCAGCTCATTCCAAACAACCAACTGGCAACACCTGGGAATTATAGTTTTCCAGATCTTGTTGACATTTCTAATTTGACTCCTGCCATTTGCTCATGCAGCGCAAATGCTGGATGTGAATTGTAAAGGAGCACAGGCCACAGGAGGTTAGCGCCACATTGATAGGATAGCAGCAAATGTAATATATTGGATGCAATATAAACAGAAAAGTGAGAAAAAGTGAATGATCCAAATTTTGAACTTTTTTTTCCCAAAGCAAGACCTATCCCAATTACTATCTTGTAATATTTAAAAATATAAGCATTTATCTTGTTGGTTTTCAAGATAATAATATTGTTATTGACCTTTAAAATTATTTTCTATGGGTGCTTACAAATAGTTTATTCTAAGTTGAAAACAAAAGTATTCATATGCAGCAAAAATTCTTGAAAAACTTAAAAAACAGTGTACGGTATGTAAAAAATTAATATCTTAGAAAATGCATTCCTTTATTTTTCAGGTTTCACATGTCTTCTGGATTAAGATATATTAAGAATTTATTTAGATATAAAGACTTTATTTGACTGAAAATTAGCAATATCATAAGAACAAAAAATGAGGGAATGGGAAGAAGACTTTGCCTAAAAGGTCCCCACATGGGGACCTGAGCTTGGATCCTCATTACTCAGGAAAAGGCCAGGCACAGGAACAAGTAAATCTGAAACTCCAGTACTTGTCAGAGTGGGTATGAGGGTAGGTACTGATGGCTCTCGAGAGCCCACTGGATACCCAGTCTAGCTGAACTAATGAGCTTAGGTCAGTGAGAAACAGTCTCAAAAAACAAAAAGGAGATTGATGGACGGTGATAAGGAACTCTACTGGCCTCTATGTGCATGTGCACGCGCACGCGCACACACACTCACACACAAAGTGCTTCCCTCAAAAGTGAGGACCAGAGTTTATTCATAGAGCTCAGGTAAAAATAGTGAGTATAAATGGTGTAAGGATATAATTTCAGTGCAGGGCATGGAAAATACAATAGGTTCACTCATGTATGGACCATTCTAGCCTAGTTAGTGAGTGTACTGGCTGGTTTTGTGTGCCAACTTGACACAGGCTGGAGTTATCACAGAGAAGGGAGCTTCATTTGGGGAAGTTCCTACATGAGATCCAGCTGTGGGGCATTTTCTCAATTAGTGATCAAGGGGGTAGGGCCCCTTGTGGGTGGTGCCATCCCTGGGTTGGAAGTCTTGGGTTCTATAAGAGAGCAGGCTGAGCAAGCCAGGGGAAGCAAGCCAGTAAAGAACATCACTCCATGGCCTCTGCATTAGCTCCTGCTTCCTGACCTGCTTGAATTCCAGTCCTGACTTCCTCTGGTGATCAACAGCAATGTGGAAGTAAGCAGAATAAACCCTTTCCTCCCCAGCTTGCTTCTTGGTCATGATGTTTGTGCAGGAATAGAAACCCTGACTAAGACAGTGAGCTTCTGGCCAGTTAGAGATCTTGTCTCAAAGAAGGTAGATAGTCCTCCTGAGAATAATACCCAACAATGTCTTCTTGCTTCAACACATCTATACACATAAATAAAGGCATGAATAAGAAAATGAGGTCTTCAGGAGAACCTTTGTTCAGTTCCCACCTTTTGTTCGGCACCCACCTTTCATGGCCCATCATCCCAACTCCAGGGCATGCAGTATCATCTTAAGACTTCTGTGGCCACCCACATTCATGTGTACATACACAGGACAAACACACAGAGAATTGAAAATAGCCATGTAAAATCATTAAAAGGTGGGAAATAAGGCTTACTCCTATAATGTGTCTTATTTCTCCTGAACAATTTTGATTCGGTAATTATCAAATACTAATCTATAAAATTTATAGAATTTTGATAACAAAATTCTCTCTCTTGATAACACATAGTAGACATGGCTCATCCTGAGGTACAAATGGATATATAAAGGCAGAGCTTCACTAGTTTTATTTAGGCATCCATGTTTTGTTTTATTTATCTCACATTAAGCCATGAAATACAACTGTTTTGTGAAAAATAACTGGCTGAGAGTATCTTTTTGGCATTCATAAGTTACAGAATAATAGGCACGGGGAAAGATGTGAAATACCAGACAGTAAAGCAAGCGCAGTTATGGAAGGTTTCTGAGAAGGTAACAATATTCAAGGTAGCATCAGGGTCTCCAACCAGTCATGCTAGTATCATGTTGGATTCCCTTAAGACTTCTATGGCCACCCTCGCTCATGTATATATGCACATACATAGGCATAGACATACAGGGAATTAAAAATAGCTAAGTAAATCTGTTAAAGGGGAAAATGAGGACAATCTTACAGACATGTTGGATTAGTTGGAATGGAACCATGAGACTCACAGAGAGCTGATTAAAAAACAAAACAAAATGAACAAAACACCAAAACAGTTTGACTCACAATTTCATATCCTTCCAGGTTATTTTTTTTTTTCATTGTAAATGCAATGCAAAGACAGGCACAAAATCGTTACTTTGTTAACAACTAACACATCAGCTGATGATAAGAAAACTGAAACTATATAAAGTAAAAAAAAAGCTTAAAAAATCGAGGAGCATTGTTATGGATACTGGCATTAGCTGAGTCTTGTTTTATACATAGTCTTGTATATACATATACACATCAGGAAAAATATATATATATATATATATATATAATTTTTACTTTATGTGTAGGAATGTTTCTCTGTGTGTATACCTGTGTATCATGTGCATGACTCTTGCCATGCAAATCAGAAGAGGGTGTCAGATACCTTGGAATTGAAATTACATGATGATTGTTAGCTGCCATGTGGGTGCTGGGAACCAAACAAGTCTACTAAAAGAGCAGCAAATTCTAGTAACTACTAAGCCGTGTCTTTAGTTCCAAGAACCTAATAAAAGTAATTCCAACAATCAAAACTGTGAGTCAAGAATAACAAAATGTCCTAAGAAAAACTCTTCGGACCTAACACTGCGGATTAGATTGAAAAGATGCAAATAGTTGCCATGTAGTAATAAGCTTTATTTTCTCATTGGATATTTTCTTTATTTACATTTCAAGTGTTATCCCCTTTCCTGGTTATCTCCCCTATGCCATCCTCCTTCCCCCTGCTGTTGTGAGGGTGTTCCTCCACCTACCCACCCACCCACCCACTCCTACCTCCCCACTCTCAATTACTCTATACTGGGGCATCTATCGCACCTTCAGAGAACCAAGGACTTCTCCTCCCATTGATTCCTGATATGGCCATTCTCTGCTACATATGCAACTGGAGCTATGTGGACTCCTTGGTTGGTGGCATAGTCCCTGGGAGTTCTGGGTGTTCTGTTTGGTTGATATTGTTGTTCTTCCTGTCGGGTTGCAATCCCCTTCAGCTACTTTAGTCCTTTCTCTAACTCCTCCAGTGGGGACCCTGTGCTCAGTTCAATGGTTGTCTGTGAGCATCTGCCTTTGTATTGGTCAGGCTCTGGAAGAGCCTCTCAGGGGACAGCTATATCAGGTTCCTGTCAGCAAGCACTTCTTGGCATCCACAATAGTGTCAGAGTTTGGTGACTGTATGTGGGATGGATCCTCAGGTGGACAGTCTCTGGATGGCCCTTCCTTCAGTCTTTGCTCTGCAAGCTTTATATACACACACACACTTTTCTCTCAAAAAGTGAAAAAAATCATGTGATTAAAAATTCTAAAATCCTGATACACTGAAAAAAAAAAGCATAGGTCTTTAGAAAAGGAGAAAGAGGGCTGAGGACGTGAATCAGCGGCATTGCACCTGCCCATCATGTGTGACCGCCTGGATACCACCACCAGCACCCAACAGGAAACAAAACCGGAGGGAAGGAAATGAATAATATAAGTTAATAAAAGTGGGAATGTGAGTTATACAAAAACCATGCATGTATCACATTTTTTCTTTTTAAAATATCATCAGAACAAATTTACCAAAAAAATGTAATTTACGAGGATTTTTTACACATTTTTTTCATCTCAAATATAGCATGAGGCTATTAGTAAATAGCAAATCCTGATATGAAATTACTTTGAGTTTGGTATTATTTTAGAACTTAAAGTATATTGTTACTTTATCCTCAAATGGTCTTTTAGGTACTGTAATTCTAACTCCATTTTACTTACATGAAAATGTTTGCTAAGAAAGCTGAAAGATTCAGTAGAGAAAATAATCCTGCTAAAGTTTCTATCTGAACTCATGACGTCTGGCTCCTGACTTTATACAAATTTCATTTCTACTTTGGATACTTGATACTTTCTATAGTTTCTCCAATTTGCAGGACTATAAGAAAATTATTTTTAAAATGCACAATGGGTTTTTCCTCTTGTTTTTCCTTTATGTGAGAAAGGAAGACAGGAGGCACAGGAAGGGATTTAGGAAATGGGCGACAGAGTAACATGGAAACCTAAGTGTATGACTGAGTCAGGACTCCATCCTCTGGAACTCACATCTAAGGCTTTCCTTAGGAAGACCCCTACTTAGAATCCTTAGATCTGTCCTTATGAATGTACGCAATGGCCCACAGCATGACACAAGCTTCTGGCAGTTTCTTCCCTAATGCTTCCCTTCCTCCCTTCCTTACAGAGAAGCCATCTTAACTCAGAGTCCAAGGCACTGGTGTCAGTTTCCTTAGGGCAATTTCCTGGCCCCGAAGGAAAATTCATTTGTATCTTGAGCCCACAACATTAAAGGTGTTTTTAATCTGTTCTAGGTTAAAGAAAAGAAAGCCACACTGACAGACACAGTAAGAAATGGTAAAATTGGCAGTCTACCATTGCAAAGCCATCTCCCTTAACAAGCCGGTATGCTTCTGCATGCGTAATATGTAGCTGCACTATTTTGATTTGTAAAGAGCAGATCTATATACTTTGTAAGTTATTTATGCTAATTAGGTTAGCAGAATTATTTACAACAGATCAGAAAGGCTTCCTATTTTCAAAAAGAAATGCTAGATGCTATCTGATCAGAAATGTACAAGAAATCACATTTGTTACTTTATCTAGGAGTCTGCCAATGGCACTGCTGTTGTCATTGTTTTTTGTGGCTGTTCATTTTTGCTATATTTATATTTCTAGAGACTGAACCCAGGGTAGGCCTTATATACTAGTGAAGCAATCTATTTCTGAGGTTTGGCTAAAGCTTCTCCACAGACAGTTGTAATGGAGACAGTTTCTCACTTGCTCCTTTGTGTGTGTGTGTGTGTGTGTGTGTGTAAGACATGTAAGACATGCTCACCATCCCAATAGTTCTTCATATTCTTTTACTTACAGCCCTCATAGATGTCCGTGGGAATATGGACCGCTGCGTGCTGATAGGATATCTGGCGTCCAAAATTAGCATCTTCAATAAAAACAGGTTTAATACGTTGGCTGCCTGGCTCACTCTCATTTCTTTCAGGCTATACAGGAAAGGAAAGATAATAAACAACTTAACAAAATAGGCTAACAAACCTTTTCATATTCACTTTCTGCTTTGCTCACAACATATATTCTTTAAAAGATAAAGCTGTATTTTAAATGTGGTGCTGTGGCTAAATGCTTATATAAATTCTATAGCAGTCACACTAAATGCTCATATTACCCAATTAAAACTAAGTTATCTCCTCATTGCTTCAAGTTGGAAGCATTCCAGAATCATCCAAAGCTCTCTTAAAACACGAGTTAAGATGCAGAGGTAAAGCAGAGTTAAGTATCATGGGACAATCAAATTTAAATTATCCACTTGAAACAAATTTTAGGATTTACATTACTAAATTTATACAGGGCAGCTGACAATAATTTAAAAGCTAGAAGCACACATGAGGAGGGTAAGAGAGAACTGAAACACCATTGTCTTATGTCGTTCTCTTGACTTTTGCAACTTCTTTAGGTGAATCAATTTTGTTTTCAAAAGAAAGCATACTAAAGAAGAAGAGAACCATTACAATTCTAAATTGTAAATCTGAATTAAATCCTAACTCAGTTTTCTCAAATAGGCATTGGGATCACATAAGTAATGATACAAGCCAATGATCTAAGAATTAAAATCAAAGGTTAATTTCCTGTCCTTTGTCCTAATTGTGCCTGCCATACAGTGTTATCTTATTATTCCCTATTCAGAAAACCATCTACAATGCTTTTATAATTTCTGCCTTGAATATTAAATAGTTTTTCAATTGAAATATATTTTTACAAGCTTTTCCCTATTTTCAGATTAAATTTAGACATATTTTCAATTCCTTCTGTGGAAAATGTTTTATATATTCCAGATGCATTTTTTTAAATGGGAGTAAAAATCAATTTTAAATACAGTACACAGAAAAGTCCCAACATGCATTAGCACATGGCAGTAATATACCTAATGAGCAATAGGAAAAACTAGAAGGAACAATCAGAAAATACCATAAAGCAGTTAATTGAATGTTGTAAGAACAAAAACTCAACAGGATTGTAAAACATTTGTTTATTATTTATGTTATCTTTATATCATGTTATTGCTTATTATTTTAGTGTTTTAAAAAATGTAACCCACCAAATAACATGTTGATATCTTCAAATACTGAGACACACACACATTGTTATTTGGACCACTATAAAGATTATTTAGACATAAATATTAGCAACATAGACCTTCCCAGTGACTCTGAACTCTTCCTGCACCATCCTTCACTGTGTGCTAAAATGTGCTTAGTAAGCCATGGTGTCATTACATAGGCATACTGAGCCATTACTCATATAGACTGGTATTGGGACATATGCACAAAAATGCATCTGTTTAGAATTTTCACTGTAATACTGGTCTTTGGTAAAGTTGTTTGAAAACAGAAGAAAATGTTTTCATTCAGGGAAAGCCACAAATATATGGATTTAGTAATAACAAACAATTTATGCATAACAAGACTCATGCTTAAGGTAAAAACATCAGAATGAGATAATCACACAGAGAAGACATAGGAATGCAGCAAGGGGGTGGCCACGAGAAACCACAAAGCGACATATTCTTAGCCTAAGCAAAGTCACATCTGCCGTGTCTGGGAAAAAAAGGATGCAATTGATGCAGGAGTTCACTTTTCTTAGATTGTAATATTAAAATTAACACATTTTAAAAATCATTCTTGGATTATTATTGAGAGAATGAGAGAAGGGGATATCAAGAAAATAAGAATCCGTGCTAGTAGCATTGCCTTGAAGAAAATACTCAACTGATGAATGAGATCACAGCGTGTCTCACCACGAGCACGCTAACAGTGCAGGGCTACTCTTATTTTAAAACAGCAGTGAAGTCCATACAAAGCACCATCAGCTCTCATTCAGGGCTTTAGAACATAGGTTCTCAAGCTCCACCTCTGACCGCAACATCACAAAGGACATGAGAGCTACCTGGATTTTAACAAATCTGGAGGAAATAGTAGTTGGAATATATTCCTGTAAGTTACCAGTCAATTAAACTAGGTTCACATGATGTTGCAGAATGCCTCATGAGAAATTAGGCTTAACAATAAATATAACAATAAGCATAATAACAGATACCTAAAGTTTGCTAACTTCCATGCGTTATATCGATTTATCATTTGTAGATAATAGGTGAATATAAATGGCTGTGCAGGGTTTAGCTCTCTCTGGAAATGATCTGGAAAAATGGTGCATACCAGTTACACATCTGATAGAGGGCAAATAGGATGGAATTTCTGATTTTACTACATTTAAGATATTGAAACTATTGTTCATTATAACATCAAAACTCTCATTTTACTTATAGGATTAGTGGAAACAGTTTAACTGAAATGTAGCAACATGTTAGCAATATAGCAATTAACTAACATTAGAAGAGATAATGCATAGTTCTAATATGCTAAGTGCCTTTTTATATCCCTAAAATATCTGTATTTTTCAGATCTGTAGGAGGTGAAACAGCATTTCTCTTTAACTTTTTCCCAAATCATCTCATCTAAAATAAACAGACTTACCTTTGTATAAGTCAATACAGAGAAACTGAACAAATTCATTCTAACATATAATCAAATATACTCTGTAAAACACATGGACAAAACACAAGATGCTCAATTCTTAGATTGATGTTAATATAATTTTGATTTTAAAAATAGTAACTAGGTCACATGGAAAGAGAAGTTCATGTTAATGACTGGATAGTCCATTCAACTTTATACACATGGCATATCTGAATGTTTAATCTGGAAAGTTACAATAATTACATGACAAAATACTCCTGCATATGTACTACATTAAACTCTATATTCCAGTATCTGATATTTGTAACATGAGCTTGATTTTGCTGAATACAAAAGTATATTTAGAGCAAATTATTCAAATATTTATATATATTATCTAGGATTTGAGGGAGAGAAGTTTACTTTATACAAATGAGACTGGATATATTCTCATCCACAAACTTTGCTTGCAGCCTCACTCTCTAATTACCTTCCTCTTACTCTCTTGTCTCTGTCTCTGTCTCTGTCTGTCTCTGTCTGTCTCTGTCTGTCTCTGTCTGTCTCTGTCTGTCTCTCTGTCTCTCTGTCTCTCTGTCTCTCTGTCTCTCTGTCTCTCTCTCTCTCTCTCTGTGTGTGTGTGTGTATGTGTGTGTTAACTGCAAAAATCTAACTAGCACTAAATAAAAGCAGTTCGCTCAGGTCCTCTGGAAATGTATCCAACCGATATTTGTATTTTACTACTGAAAGAATTAAATGAACGGGTTCATGAGCAATGCTATAGAGCCTTGCATAAAATTCTAATGCATAAAGGGAATCTACTTCCACTTTTAAGCATTTCTTTTATTTCTGTAGCTATTTCATAAATAGTATCTGCAATGTTGCATGGTAACACTTTATTATAGAAAGCCTGTACTTTGGAGGAATTCTTTAATGTTTCAATTGTATTATCAGTCTTATAATTTTGATGTATAATTTATAGAATGTTATATATTATTAATACATAATAAAATATATTATATTCCTAATATATAATATATATTCCTAATATAATATGTAAAATGCCTTATGGTCCCATATTAATAATTTGTTAATACACTGGCTTTAGTATAGTGGCTGGAAGATCCCAGCTGGGTCATCTCCCTGAACAGCTCAGCTGTTTTCTCCTTGAAGATGCTAAGACATGTAGACACACTTACTTCATGAAGAGATGTAGAAGGTAAGTATATTTTAGGCTACACTGAGCAAAACCATACTGAGGACTTAAATAATACTAAATATTGAAAGTTTATTTTATTGATTCATAGCAAAAATCATGTTTCTATAAAAATACATTAAAATATAACAAATATGTTTATAAACAACCTTAAAAACAAGAATATGTAGTTCCTAGAAAAAATTGTGAAACTGGAAAGAAGGGGGGCTATTAGGCTCACTCTTTAAAATAGAAAACCCTCAAGTGGCTACATACTACACAGTGTGCATGTACAAGTAGTAGGTACTCCTGGCCAAGACACCACACTGGAGATAATGAGGAGACTAGTAGAAACACGTGCAAAGTGTAATAGCCATTGAATTTTAACTCTTTTATTTACTGAAAGATTAACCTAAAAATTGTCAATGATAAAATTATCTGTATAAAACAAATTAAAACAAAACAAGAGCCCAAAGTATGGTAACATTGTGAATTAAATCGTTTTTTAAATAGGGTTTCTCCTGGTAGCCCTGACTGTCTAGGAACTTACTTTGTAGGCCAGGCTAGCCTCAAGTCAGAGATCCTCTTGCCTCTGACTCCTGAGTGCTGGGGTGTGAGCCACAACCAACTGGCAATCAAAAGTGTCTTTGCAGTTTTTAAGAATTGTATTATTTTTATTATTTATTTATGTCTTATGTGTGTGTGTGTGTGTGTGTGTGTGTGTGTGTGTGTGATGGCGCAATGCATGTGTGGAAATCAGAACAACTTGGAGAAGTCAGTATGTGTTTCTCAAAAGGCTGGACCTATAATCAATATAAGCACAGGAGCAAGCATCTACCTAAGTGAGGCATCTCCAGGGCATATTCTTCATAATTTTTAACTGATAAAATTGTTCATTTAATAGATGTAACTGAAGATAACTATGTTGAGCAAAATAAGGCAAGTAAAACAGTGTAATGTGTAATTTGATTCATATGTGGAATCTATAAAACTGACTTTGTAGAAACTGAGAATAAAGTGGTAGCTGCCCAGAACTTGGGCGAGCAGGTGGTAGTAGGAGAGACTGGTTAGTGTGTGTGCACCTGCCACAGTTAGACTTGGCATGCTTCTACACTATACGAGTCTACACTTAAACAGCGGAGTATTCTTAAATGACAGGACTATTTAAAGTCCTTAATATTTAAACATTAAACATGTAAATATTAAATGATATTTAAAGTCTTCACAATGAAGAAAGTTTGATGTGATTGATAGCTCAACCTGATTAAAACAGTACCCAATATAGAAAGGCATTGGAACAGCCAATAGGACCCTTTAATATGTATATTTCAATGCTTTGAATAGGAGTTAAAAATTTCTAAAGGAGAAAATATATATTTTCTCTTGATAAACATAGATCATACCTGGGTCTCAGCAACTCTCCCATATCAGGTATTAGCAATAACCTGTGGTAAATATTCTTTTAATTCTTCTATCCAATTTAACATAATTGAAAGGCCCTTTTAAGATGTTGTAATTTAAAAGAAAGTTAAATTTCAGATAATAAAGCTTATGTCACTGCAGAAAACAAATGCTGAAAATCCGGACATGGACCAGCTCCTCTGCAGGAACCCTCGACACCCAAGGTGCCACTGTAGACCACCACCAGCTTCTGAAGCACGGGGCAGCAGGGTATGCACCATACAGCTGCCAGAGCACAAGCTCATGGCACTGGATGAGAGCCTTAAAGCTCAGCAATCTTGCTTTCTTTAAAATAACAATAATTTGTTCTATGAGGTAATGCTCTGAACTTTAGGTGATGCAAACAACACAAAGCATATACCATGCACTATTACAACCCAATCCAAACATGCTATAGCCAGCAGGGTAAGATCTTAATTTAGATGAACCACAACAACAGCAACAAAACCTTCCAGGAAAAGGAATAATTCAGCTGTTATACAGGATCAGCTAATGTTTCATCTCTATGTATTGTAATTGAGAAGTCTGCACTTGTCAACACCTTGACTTGTAATAAAGACTTCATGTTATAAGATACTAGTATTAAAATGTTAGATAATAAACTTAAAAGTTGTATTCTTTAAAAAAAATGGCTACAAGGTATTTATAGACATCTTTGATTGAAATAAAGAAACAAAAATGTTATAAAAATGTCACTAAGTTATCAGAAAACAGACTCCACAAGAGTTTCCAGATGGGGCAGAAGAGATGGCTCAGCAGTCAAGAGAACTGGCTGCTCTTCCAGAGGTCCTGAGTTCAACTCCCAGCAACCACATGGTGGCTCACAACCATCTGTAATGGGATCTGATGCCTTCTTCTGTTGTGTCTGAAGACAGCTACAATGCACTCATATACATAAAATAAATAAATATTTTTTAAAAAAAGATGAAAAAGAATTTGCAGATGGCTCCTTCCCACAAACTGTCTCACTCAGAGAGGTGCAGGTACTGCACACTTCGAGTACACATGGAGGACCCACGGCCCTAGCTGCATATGTAGCAGAGGATGGCCTTCTCTGCCATCAATGGGAGGAGAGGCCCTTGGCCCTGTGAAGGCTCTATACCCCAGTGTAGGAGAATGCCAGAGCCTGGAAGCAGGGGAGTGTGGGTTGGTGAGCAGGGGAAGTGGAGAGGGAATAGAGGGTTTTTGGGGGAGAAATCAGTAAAGGGGATAACATTTGAAATGTAAATAAAGAAAATTTCTAATAACTAAAAATAAAAATAACTGACCACCTTTAAATTCTTGTTTTGCTTTAAGGGAGACTATGAATCATGACCACAAGGTACATAACAATGTACCACACTTGAGCAGATATTTTTTCATGACTAATATAAACTTGGTAACACGCCAACATGCCGTACGTATGTTGAAGAACATAGAACCTGGAGAGCCTACATTTAGCCTTGATTCAGATGAGACCGGGATTTCTGGCCTTTCTGATTTACTTCTGTTATGAAAGCTACCTCTACATCTGCAGCTCTTTGTCATCTAACACTCACCATCTCCACACATGTCTGGGCCATTATATACTGATGTTCTAGGATTTCTAGTCTGTATTTAAGCCTTTATTTTTAAAAAATGCTTCTTCTGCAGTATTAAAATGTGTGAAGCTGGTTGAGGGTAAGACAGTAGGAGGTAGCTAGGGGTTATGACTGGCTGGAGGGCATATCACCTGAAAAGGCACTCAAACTAACTTTGTTTTTAATACAACTTGAACCCAGAAAATAAATATTTAGTTGAATCTGGCCCTGCCATACACATGTAGCTTCACACTTGTTAGGAAAATTTCAGATGCTTATTTTCAAATTTGACTTGTAAGCTAAACATAAAACTCTACTCAAAGGCATTCTCCTAAGCAACCAAACTAAATATTTAACTGTCTACTAGAGCTCTCCTCGGGGATGTCCTTGAGCAAGGCTTTCCTCTAAAGCTTTGACTTTTAAACCCTTTGTCTGAAGCACTGTAGGCCACCCACATCTGCAAGTGTGCACAGATTTCACTACAGACCTAATTGCTGTCTCCCACGAAAACTGATGAACCTCTACGCCCTAGGCTTTGCCATAATCTTTGTGGATACAAACTTTACGGTTTACATTTCGCATCCTGACTTCTATTCTTACTATCTTTCTAATAAAAGTTCTGCCTTTTAAGTAGTTTTCAACTCAATCCATTGAGTGTATCATACCTGAATAATTCATGTTGTTAAATTTGTTTCTTCTTCTGATGAGAATTTCTTTGTGTCAGTTTAGTTTTATGATTTGGGGTATGTTTTGTCTATCCCAGGATCTTTCTCTGCAAGGACAAACCAAAGAACTCCAACATAACTCCAACTTGTAGACTTATGTCTCTGTCCTCATGATTGTGGCTTTCCTCCTTAATTGTAACTTTGCAGGTTTCCCCATTACTATTCTCTGTTATTAGTTTTAAAAAAGACTTGTCTCATTTTAGGACTACGATAGGCTCAGATGGGAGGTTTTATTTTTGTTTCCTTCTGAACCATCACACTACAGAGTAGAGGATGACATAAAAAAGTTGTACCATTTGAACAAGAGAAATTCACAAAGGTCAAGTGTTTTTTTAAATGTGTATATTTAAATATTTTTTTTCAAATTTCAGTGACTAATGCAGATCTAGGGTAAGGTGTGGGTAGTGAGAAAATGGGCTCATTAAGAAAGAATCTAAGTGTGGAGGACAGAAAGAGGAAAATGCTTAGATAGATCTACTATATTAGTTTCTTAAGTTTATACTTATGTAAGATGGGATTTCATCTTAGATTCAGTGACTTACTGGAGAAAGAATAACCATCCATTGGTGACTCCATTGTATGTACTTTATGAGAGCTATGCCAGCAGTTTTCAGCACACAAAGCTGCCCTCTGGGAAATGATACTCTGATTCACCAAGCTTGATGGCACCTCCAAGAAGAAAGTCATTTTAACAGCCAAAGTTGTCTGTGTAACAGATTGCAGTAAGACTCAATCATGGTCTTAAATATCACACTCAACAATACATATTCAAAGACCAAGCCAATGGAAAGTATCTATGAGCATGATATTTAGGAATATTTATGTATTAAAATAATGTGCTGAATGATTAAAAGCCTATTTAAATTTTAGAAAAAACAAGGTGATATCATTTAAATAACTCCTATATGTATGTTAGACCAATGTCTAAGTAAAACTTAATGTCTTAGAGTGAGAAAGGAAATGAATGATGGTAATGTGTGAGAAATGGACAATACGGCTTCTGTGTTGCTACTCATGGGAGCTGAAAGGCAAACCATCTAACACAGAACTAGAGAGAGAGGGTTAAAAGTATTAAACAGAGGGTCAGAGTTTATAAACTTTTAGTCTTTTGCACAAGGAATAAATAAACTTTAGCTTTTGGCTACTTGCATCATTTATTGAAATAAACAGAAGACAATTTTAATAAGAGAGCAGTTTCTTAATTTAGCACTATAGTTAGTTCTGCTGATTAGTTTGATGTGAGGTATTGATATATAAGATGGCGATCTGATATTGCCAGACTGAGAACAATTGTGGTAAGCCAAATACAAGCAAAACAATATGCTGGCATTATGATTTGTGAGGATTTTGTATACAAATATCAAATAATATATATGTAATCATGAATGGCACAATCCATTAATTCCACTATGCTATAAAGGTGAATAAATTATATCATCTATACAAATACACTTTTGGTAGATAAGTAATAGTCTATGGGGTAAAATGAAGTGATGTAACCATTTAGAATCCTAGAATAGTGAGAGGATAGTATTTACAGTTCTTTATTGTCTTTTCTGAATAATGTTTCGATTGTGGAAAGTAATTTAGTAATGGCGACCAAAATACAAGCATTAGAATGAATAATTTTATATCTATTTTATATAAAAAGAGGTTTTCCCTCCAATTTAAAGATTCAAGTGCATTTAAATGATAGAAGATATGTGGGTGGAATATTGCCACTATGTTTAATACACTGAGAAAAGTAACTGGAGACAGGTAGAAAAACTATTATCTCATAATTATCCCTCTCCTCTTTCTCACTTAAATAGCTGACTTTGATACTTTACTTGGTATATGCACATCAGAGAAATTAAATAAATTCTATGTGTCCCCTTGCTACGAAGCATCACAGTTTATTACAGACTGCAAACAATGACTGCAAGAAGAAATGATGAGTGTAACCTGCAAAATAGGTTGCACAGGGCAAAGGAGAATTCCTCTAATGCTAATTAACTCCTTTTGTGGTGTAAGAAAGAAAAAGGAAGGGCGAGAAAGGGAACTAGGGAGGGAGGGAGGGGAGGAAGGAGGGAGGAAGGGAGAGAGATGGAAGGAGGGAGAAGAGACTGAGAGAGACCAAAAGTAGCTGAGGCAGACTGAGAAAGATACACACACACATACACATACACACACACACTGAAACAGACAGAGAGAGACAGAGACAGAGACAGGGAGTCAGAAACAGAGCAAGACTGAAACCAAGAAAATAGACTAAGCAAAATATCATCCTGGATAGTCGTGGTTAAATATGAATTTCCACACTAGCTTGGTACCCAGAAAGTTACATAGGTGAAGAATCAGTATACCATCAGCACCTTACATTTCTATAAGAAAGTTTTCACAGATATCTAATTAATCATAAATTTTCAAAAACTGACATGAAATTTTCCAAACCAATTATACTAGGTAATATAAAAAGATCAACTTATGGTGTAATTCAGGTTAAAACTTAGGACAATATTGTATCACCCATATTATTTCTCAAAATCCTTCTGAAACTTAACACTTTTGAGGTAATTCCTCCAAAGTATAATTCTGACTAATTCTATTAGTGTTTTGAGTAGGAATTAGCAGCAGAGTTCATTTCATTGTATCATATCAGTGTAGCCCTTTAGAACTCATTTAGGTGCAATGAAAGCATTGTTTTCTCAAATACTTATTAAAATGTTTCACACACTTCTCTAGTTTTTATTTGTTTTATTTTTAATGAACCCCTTCTCTATGTGTGTGTGTGTGTGTGTGTGTGTGTGTGTGTGTGTGTGTGTGTGTGGTGTATGTGAATGCAGGTACCAGCAGAGGCCAGCAGAGACTACCAGATCACCTAAGGCTGAAGTTACCTGTGGATGTTCCTTACCAAACTTAGGGCCTTTGCAACAAGTTCCTTCATGCAAAGCCAGCCCCGTTATAATTAAAAAATATTCAGAATCTAATGTGGTCATAATTTAATAACATTTATACATGTCAGGCAACTGCTACTCAAATAGGTATGAAGAAACTAACTTTGCCAACATTAAGAAATATATATTGAAATCCATATTTACAGATGAACTGAATATCATAATTCAACATGGTTATGAAATTGATAAGCATAATAAAATTTTAAATAACATGCTTCCTGTATATGTTGAGAAAATGTGAATAATGGTAGAAAAGAAACTAATCAAAGCAATGAAAAAACAATTTTAATGTGCTAAATTTTCCTTTAATATAATGCCAAGCAGTGCTTCAGGATATAAGTACCTTATAAATTAACGTGTGCAGTAGAATTTGATAATTTCTGTAAATTATATCTATATATAAATTTTATTTTATTTATATTATATATAATAGCATATAATTTTATATGTTATATATAACATATAATTTTATTTATCACATATAATAATATATAATTTTATATATTATATATAAAATAATAAATATTATTATTTCCTAATATTTATAATAAAAATATTATAACAAGTATTACCTAATTATAATAATTTAGAGAAAATTACATATATTATATATAATGCATTGAAATATCCCAAATTCCTAATACAACAGCACCACTTCTAAGGGTCTAAACTACGTATGAAATAGAAATGTTATCTAAAAATGTTAATGTAAAAATATTTGGAATGTTCAAAAAGTAAAATTTAACTTCTCAGTAGAAGAGTTCATTTCATGATATCATAACAATTCAAATTATTATCTAACATTAATTCAACAATACAACAAATATTTATACTACTTTATAAATCAGCTATTTGAATACTTGTTAGGTTGATCATGATTGCTCATGACTGTAGAACCAGCCAAACTTATATATTAAAACCTTGTCTCACAAAACCAAAACAGAAAAAATAATAAAAGTAAATAAAAATATGTTAATGGAAAAACTTTAAAAGGTGATAGATGAATAGATAATATGATTTTATAACAGCTTAAATGGTTGGGTATCTTTTTCTCTTCCTTTTAGGTAGTAAACTCTATAATATGGCTATATTCTTTAAATATGTCAAGTATATTCTCCAGAGAAATATATATTCTTCATCTAAATCCAAGTCAGAAATTGAGTGAATTGGAACTAGCACTAGTCCACTTCATTACATCATAGATGAAAGATAACTCGATTGGGGATTATACTTGCATGTACGGTTATGTGAGCCGTGTGCCTGTGGGTGACAGAAGTCATGTCAAGTATCTTTCTCAATCCCTCCTCACATTGTTTTTTGAGGGATTCTGTCTTCATCTCATGGATTTGCTGCCCTGGCTGAACCGCAAGCCCAGGGTTTGTGATGGGATTACAGGTACCTGCTACAACACCAAGGGTTTGAGTGAGTGCCAGTGTCACAACTTGAGTTCTCATGCTTAGGCCACAAGCACTGTAACCACCACGTTGGCTCGCCAGCCAAACTTTTGGAACTTTAGGATTTAATAGCTTATAGATAATTAAAATGTAAGGGCTGATGAACATGACTTAGACGATGAATCCTATTATTTTCTTTATACTCCATAACTTCTTTTCCCTATTTTCATTATCCTCGTACACTATTTATTATAAGAATGCTTCTTATTTAGATAAAAAAGCAAAGATGGCAAACAAGAATTTCATAGCAGCCCTGCCTTTTGTTTAATGGTAAACTCTAGTTTTTATGAGTATAACAGCTTCAAAATGCATTTGTGGATAAATAATTATATGTAAGTATTTTTCTAATACAAATAATCAACTATGAAAGATTTTGACCTTGTATATAATCTGTATATTTTGAAATGTTCCCACGATAACTAAATAAAATGCCTTCTCAATCTCTATGAAACATGGCAAAATTATACATAGCTCATTATTCAAAAAATTATGTTCATAAATATTTGAAAATTCATAGTAAAAACATTTATTTAAAAATGCTATGTATGGTGTCAAGAGTATTGCTCCATGACAGAGCACTTGCAGGGGTAGGTCCTGTTCTATAACGATCATATATTACTTTATCAGCTACTATGTTAGAATGCCCTAAAGAAACGAAGTTAAGGAAAGGGGGTTATTTTGGATCAGAGTGTAACAGAACTGCTATTACAGCGGACAGTGATGGTGCTTGATCTTGAGGCATTGTCTCCACAGCCAGGAAGCAAAGAGACATGAATGCTAACCCTGAGCTACCATTCACTCCATCCAGGACTTCACTCCCTGAAAGAGAGCCTCTTACAGGCAAGGATCATCTACCCACTATTATTAACATAATTAAAATAAAGCATTATAGACACTCCTAGAAGCAAGCCTATTCTACAGAGTTCCTCACACGTTTGCCCACTGGATTGTCTTCTAGACCATTCTTGATCATGTCAAGTTGTCAATGAATTGTAAATATCATAGGAACTGTGTTTTAAAGATCAGATAAGCAGGATCATTTGTTACCAGTTTTACCTTGGATTTTTTTTTTTTATAGCTCACTGACATTAGGCAGAACACAGACATGGTTCTACTCAGATCTGCCCTCAACTTTGCAAATGTAGTATACACTTATCTAAGCCACAGCAACACACACGGGAGCACTTAGAGAATGTGCTGGGTCAGAAACAAGAAGTTAGAATACCATTTCTAATATAGAAAAGCCAGTAAACAATCAGTACAAAGTAGGTAAGAGTTAATACCATCACCTAGCTACATCTAACTAATGTTTTGGGCTCTTATCATCTAACAATCTCTTTAAATGTGTCCAATCCAGTGTCAATAGCTTAAATCAATCCTTCATTGTTGGAAACAACTTAAAGTACATTGTTTTAATACTTACATCAAGATCATCCTTAGCATTATAGTAGACAACTTCATTGCTCTAAAACAGAAAAAAAGAATGTTTTGTTGATAACAAAGCATAAACAAGAAATACTTTACCTAACAAAATGCATTTTTAATATTCTAAGTAATGACATTTTCACACATAGGTTATATAATATACCCTATGAAACCCATAATACACACCATAAAATAAGACAATTAATTTATTAGTGTTAAAATGGTTTTGATCTTCATATATAACTTTCTGCAGTACTAACTCTTAGCTATAATAAGTGCTATGAGAAATTTTTTCATTAGTTTAATAAAAAAATCAAATAAAGATAGTAAAAATACTAAATTATATGGGTCAAATTATATAAGAATCAAATTATATTAGTATTATTTCTCATACTCTTGTGAAATGATAGATTATTCTTTACATGTGAGAAAGAATAAATATAATGGACAGTTCCTCTAACATGAGTTTGCTGAAATATATTGAAAATGTATATTTTTAGATTTATGTTATTTTCTGTATGAAAGTGTGTTTTGTTTCTTTAATGCACTATGTCCATGCCTAGTGCCTGTGGAGGTCAGAAGGGATTTTAGATGACCAAGAACTGAGGAGTTGCCGTGTAGGCTCTGGGAGCTGAACCCAGGTCTATTGCAAATAGAGTTGGTACTCTTCATTATTGATCCATTCTCTCTAGCCTCCAAGATACCCAAAATATAAATGAGGAATATAAATTGTGCTTCAGAAGCATACTATAAAAGAACAAAAATGACTGACAGGGATTATAAATTCCTTTTCTTGTGTCTTGAGGCTACATCTGTACTAGCAAATTGCAAAGATATATTTTTCTGTGCCTCATACACATCTACCAGCATAGGTAATTTTAAAGTTGTATTAATAGCAAGCTTATAATAAACAATGTTTTAAAAGATAACTTAATTAGGCTCTGAGTTTAAAAACATTCTATATTGTTATAGCTGTCTTATAGGAAAATATTTCAAACCCATGGCATTTAGAAAAAAAATTACTGGTGTTACTTAGGGAGTCTGGAGCTATGGCTAGACATCTGCAAGCATGTACTTCTCATTGGCAGGAACCTAAGGCAGTCCCCTGCATCAGCACGGGATGCCTATAACCACCTGTAACTCTAAGCTTCAGGAAACCTGAAGACCTGTTAGGAACTCTGGGCATCTTCACCTCTCAAGCACTCAAGAGTGCACACACACACACACACACACACACACACACTCACACACACACACGTGCATGCACGCACACATGTTCAAACAGATATATACACACATAAAATAAGCCTTGTAAAAAAATTGAAAATAAGCCTTGTAAAAAAATTGTAACTTTTTTTCATGTGTTCAAAAGTCACAGGTGTCTGGGGTGTAGATGACATTTGTTTGACAGTTCTAGGATTAATAGACTCAACTGATTAATCAAGTGTCTCAATATATGCCTCTTCATGAAGAAAAACATAATTTTGTTTCCCAACTTACTAAAAATAGAAACCAGATCCCACTATTTGCTGGTAATATGAAAAGCCTACCTTGAGACTGAAGACTCTATTCTAGTCTCCATAAAGACTTAAGAATCCCAAACACTGAGCAGCCAGCCGGGAGCTGCAGGGCAGCAGGGACATGATCCTCTCAGCTTCCAAGTGACAGAGGGGGTTCAGCGTCCTC
>NW_022196901.1:10881470-10892919 GCF_008632895.1 Mastomys coucha | reverse complement strand
AAAAAAAAAAAAAAAAAAAAAAAAAAAAAGAATCCCAAACACTAAATATTACAGAAGATGGTTTGTCACACTGATTAAAACCCATAAATTGGGATTTATTTCACTAAGGATTGATAGAACTTTTAAAAATATAATTTGATTTTTGAAGTGGCTGGGTAATGGACTTTAATGAGCACAGAATTTTCAATTTCTAAAACTTCTTACAGAATCCCTTGTGACTAAGCTAAATACAAAAGCAGGAGACAGTTCTAAGTCCCCCTGAGACCCACACCTAATCACTACTTTATTGATTCCACTTGCAATGAAGTCATTTATGCTTCAGAGACAATTGTCAGTTTAGAATGAGAACCCTGGCAACATGTTAAACACAGAGTAAGTTAGTCTCCTTTGGAGACTTCATTTCCTCCTGCATGCTTCTTGCATTTACAAAGTCAGAACATGTAGAAAACACAGTGCAGCTGTGGGAAACTGCATGCACCTCAGTACCATCTTTTCAACAGAAAGGTTCAAACCTATACACCATGTGACATGTCAAGAAAGGTGGAGAATGGATTAAACTCGTCTCCTCTTACTGGAAACAGCTCAATTACACAGCACAACCTGGAGGTGTAGGATTACGTTTGGTTGACAGTTCTAAAGTTAAAAGACTCAACTGATTAATCAAACTGTTTCCTATATACGACCATGTAAAGAGTATAAGACTTCTTAAGTGTGAAGCTGTCGAGATGGCCTAGGTAGGACAAAGCATGCTAGGAGTAACTCAAACTAAATATTTTGATTCTCCTAAATCATACATGAAATGTAAATTAAGTCAAGTAAAGTTAAACTTTTATTCTTTTTTTTCTTTCTTTCTTTTTTTTTTTTGGTATTTTCGAGACAGGGTTTCTGTGTGTAGCCCTGGCTGTCCTGGCACTCACTCTGTAGATCAGGCTGGCCTCGAACTCAGAAATCCACCTGCCTCAGCCTCCCAGGTGCTGGAATTAAAGGCCTGCGCCACCACTGCCTGGCAAAGTTAAACTTTTATAAAATTCATTTGAATGGTCTGCTTTCTGACCCTGGCCAAATCAGCAGCCCAGTAACCCCACACACTCTACACCCAGCATGCCTCGTAGGAAGTCTGAAGTAACTAACCAGGGACACAGCTGAGAACCTTGCTCAAATACTCACACCAGGTGTGACAGACGGAGACCAGCTCATACTGAACCTTCCTGCCCTCTGAGCTCCACCTTCCTTCAGGTCTGCCTCCTCACCCTGGAAACATCAAAGGCCAATAAGCTCCACACCATTACCCCCCACCCCCACCCCTCACCAGGAGGACCACAGCAACCAAGGACACAGCCTGTCTGCCTCCCAAGAGATCCACAATAACCAGAGACACAGCTTGCCTGCCTCCCAGGAGGTCCAAAGTAAAGAGGGATACAGAAGGCCCACTCTAACCATAGAAACATGAGGTTGACCCTACCAGAGACAGCACTGCCTGCCTCAAGGGAGACTACCTCTAACACAGGTCACCTAGCTCTAAGGAGGCCTGCTCCAGTCTGAGGCACCCAGGCCAGTTAACACCAGAGATAACCAGATGGCCAGAGGTAAGAGCAAGATCATAAGTGACAGAACATAATGCAATTCAGCACCACTAGAACTCAGTTTTCCTACCACAGCAAACCCTGGATATCCTAATGTGCCTGGAAAGCAAAATAATGGCCTAAAATCCCATCTCATGAAGACAATAAAGGCTTCTAAGGAAGATATAAATAACTTCCTCAAAGAAACAAAGGAAAACATAGACACATAGGTAGAAGTCCTTAAAAGGAAACAAATAAATCCCTTAAAGCAATACAGGAAAATATAATCAAGCAGGTGAAGGAATTTAAAAAAAAAAGTACAAGAATTAAAAATGGAAATAGAAAAAATAAAGAAAACACAAATGGAGACAATCCTGAAGATGGGCAACTTAGAAAAGAGATAAGGAGCTGCAGACATAAGCATCACCAACATATTATAAGAGGTAGAAGAGAGAATCTCAGGCATAGAAGATACCATAGAAGATATTGAAACATTGGCCAAAGAACATATAAAGTGTAAAAAACTTCTAACCAAAATATCCAGGAAATTAAGGACACAATGAAAAGATCAAACCTAAGAATAATAGGAATAGAAAGGGGTGAAGATCCCAGTTTAAGGGGCCAGAAAACATCTTCAACAAACTCATAGAAAAAATTTCCCTAACCTAAAGAAAGAGATGATGATAAACATAAAAAGCCTACAGAACACCAGTTAGATTGGAACAGAAAGGAAAATTTTTGTCTTACATAATAATAAAAATGCTCAATACACAGAACAAAAAAAAGAATATTAAAAGCTTTAAGGGGAAAAATTCAAGTCAGATGTAAAGGCTTACACAAGACTTCTCAACAGAGACTCTAAAATCCAGAAGATTTTGGACAGATGTCATGCAGACCCTAAGAGAACATATATGCCAGCCTAGGACACTATACTCAGGAAACTTTTAACCACCACAGATGGAGAAACCTAGATGTCCCATGACAAAACAAATTTAAACAATCTTTCTACTCATCCAGCCCTACATAGGAAAATAGAAGAAAATCTCCAACATAAGGAGAATAACTACACTGAAGAAAACACAAGAAATTAAACATTTTACAACAAATCAAAAAGAAGAGAATCACACAAATATAATACAAGCTCCAGCAACAAAAATAACAGGAAATAACAATCATCGGTCTTTAATATCTCTCATCATCAATAAACTCAATTTCCCAATAAAAGACACAAGCTAACTTCCTGGATATGTAAACAGGATCCAGGATTTTGCTGCATATAAGAAACATACCTCAGTGACACAAACATAAACTACCTCAGAGTAAAAGGCTGGAAAAAGTTTTCCAAGGCAATGGTCCCAAGAAACAAGCTGGACTTGCCATTTTAATATCCAATAAATTAGACTTTAAGCAAAAGCTAACAAACAAAATGGGGAAGGGCACTTCATAATCATCAAAAGAAAAATCCACCAAGAGGAAGTCTCAATTCTGAACATCTATGCCCCAACTGCAAAGTCACACACATTCATAAAAGAAACTTTACTTTATGAAAGCTCAAAATAAACATTGAGCCTCACACATTAATAATAGGATACTTCAACACCTCACTCTCCCCAAGGAACAGGTCATTGAAACAGAAACTAAACAGAGACACAGTGAAACTAAGAGAAGTTATGAGTCAAATTGATTTAACAGACATCTACAGATCACTTCACTCCAGAACAAGAGAATATAACTTCTTCTCAGCATCTCATGGAACCTTCCCCAAAATGGGCCATTTAATCAGACACAAAACAAGACTCAACAGATAGAAGAAGACTGACATACTCCCATGCATTCTATCATATCACCACGGGCCAAGCCAGGACTTCAATAACAACAAAAACAACAGAAAGCCTACATACTCACGCAACGTAAACAACTATCTTCACAATAATAACATGGTAAGGGAAAAAATAAAGAAATCAGAGACATTGTAGAATTCAAAGAAAATTAAGACACAACATACCCAATATTATAGCCACAATGAATGCAGTCTTAAAGGGAAAATTCATAGCAATAAATGCCTTCATATGTAAATTGGAGAGATCACAAACAAGAAACTTAACAGTATACAGATAGCTCTAGAACAAAAAAAGAGTAAATAAACCCAAGAAGGTTAGAAAAGAGGAAATAAACTTCACCCTAAATCAATCAGTTAGAAACAAAGAGAATGATATAAAAAAAATCAACAAAACCAAGAGCTGGTTCTTTGAGAAAATCAATAAGATAAATAAACCCCTGGCCTAACTGAAGAAAAAAGAGACAGTATCCAAAATAACAATTGGATTTCAGAAATGAAAAGGGAGACATAGTAAAGAGTAACTGAGGAAATTCATAAAATCATCAGAACCTACTACAAAAGCCTATATTCAAAAAACTGGAAAATATAGATGACATGGATGATTTTCTAGACAGATATCACGTACCAAAGTTAAATCAAGTACAGCTAAACTATCTAAGCAGTCCTATAGCCCTTAAGAAAATAGAAATTAAAAACCTCCCAACTAAAAACATGCCCCAAATCAGATGGTTTTAGTGTTGCAGGACTTTCCCTGTCTAATCACATTCTGACAGTGGGAGGCCTGCAATTGGACAGGGAAAAGAGAAGCAAGCTCAGAGTTGCAGAGACAGAGAGGGTCTCAGAGTAGGAGGAGAAGGAAGATGGCTACTGACATGTACCTGAGTGGCGTTTTCCAGCCACAAGTAGCTGTGATTTTACAAGGTTAGAAATATCGGGATAAAGCTTTTATCATTATCATTTGGCTCTGAAATTATTGTATTGGTATCTTGTAAATTGTGATATTACTGATATATAAATCTGATTGGTTAATTAAGCATTAAGTATCTTGATTCTACCAGGGTACAGGGTACTGTGTTGTGATGACTGGCCATGGGATGTATGGTAACAAGGGGAACTGAGGAGTGGACAGAAAGATGGCCCAGCAGGAGCCCTTTGGTCAGGCATGGCCAGAGAGTAGGCAGGTCAGCAGGAGCATGGAAGTGTGGTCACAACCCAGGGAGAGTTGGCAGGTTCATTCTTTAATATTTCCTGCAACATTTTAGTGCAGAATTCTACCAGGCCTTCAAAAGATATCTTACACCAATACTTCCCAAACTATTCCACGCAACACAAATGAAAGGAACACTACTTAAATTCATTTTATGAAGCCACAGTTACTTTAATACCTAAACCACACAAAGATCCAACAAAGAAAGAGAACTTAAGGCCAATTTCACTTATTAATATCAATGCAAAAATACTCAATAAAATTCTTGCAAACCAAATGCAAAAACATGTCAAAACCATTATTCTCCATGATCAAATAGGCCTTATTTCAGGAATTCAGAGATGGTTCAATATACAAAAATCCATCAAGGAAATACACTATATAAACAAACTCAAGGGAAAAACTAACATGATCATCTTATTAGGTGTTGAAAAAGCCTTCAACAAAATACTACATCCCTTCATGTTAAAAGTCTTGGAGAGATCAGGAATTCATGGCACATACCTGAATGTAACAGAAACAATATATAGCAAACCAATAGCCAACATCAAATTAAATTGAGAGAAACTAGAAATAATCACACTAAAATCAGGGTCAAGACAATGTTTCCCACTCTCTCCCTACCTTTTCAATATAATACTTGAAGTTCTAGCTAGAAAAATTAGACAACAAAAGAAGATCAAGGGGGTATGAGTGGGAAAGGAAGAAATCAAAGTATCACCATTTGCAGATGATATGATAATATATATATAAGCAAACTGAAAATTCCACTGGAGAACTTACAGCTGATAAACAACTTCAGCAAAGTGGGAGGATATAAAATTAACTCAAACAAATCATGTGCTTTCCTTTATAAAAATGAGAAACAGGCAGATAAAGAAACTTGTGAAACAACACCCTTCACAATAGCCACAAGTAATATAAAATATCTTAGTGTAACTCTTACAAAGCAAGTAAGAGATCTGTATGACAAGAACTTCAAATCCCTGAAGGAAGAAATCGAAGAAGACCTCATGTCTTAGTCAGGGCTTGTATTCCTGCACAAAACATCATGACCAAGAAGCAAAATGGAGAGGAAAGAGTTTATTCACCTTATACTACAACACTGCTGTGCATCACCAAAGGAAGTCAGAACAGGAACTCACACTGGGTATGAATTTGGAAGCAGGAGCTGATGCAGAAGCCATGGAGGGGTGCTGCTTACTGGATTGTACACTGTGACTTGCACAGCTCGCTTTATTATAGAACCCAGGACTATCAGCCCAGTGATGTCACCACCTACAATAGGCACTTTCACATCAATCATTCATTGAGAAATGCATTACAGCTGAATGTCATAGAAGCATTTCTTCAAAGGAGGCTCCTTTCTCTGTGACAACTCCAGTTTGTGTCAAATTGACACACAAAATCAGCCAGTACACCTCAGAAGATGGAATGATCTCCTATGTTCATGAATTGGTAAGATTTTTTTTAAGTGGTTTTATTTAATTAGGTATTTTCTTTATTTACATTTCAAATTTTATCCCCTTCCCTCATTTCCCCTCCAGAAATCCTCCTATCCCATCCCCCAACCCCCTTGATCACTAAACCACCCACTTCCACTTCCCTGTCTTGGCATTCCCCTATACTCGGGCATCAGGCCTTCACAAGACCAAGGACCTTTCCTTTCACTGATGGCCCATAAGGCCACCTTCTGCTAAACATGTGGCTTAAGCCTTAAGTCCCTCCTTGTGTACTCTCTGGTTGGTGGTTTAGTCCCTGGGAGAACTGGTTGGTTCATATTGTTATTCCTCGTATGGGGCTACAAACCCTTTCAGCTCCTTGGGTCCTTTTTCTAGCTCCTCCATTGGGGACCCTGTGCTTAGTCCAATGGATGACTGTGAGCAATGGATTGGTAAGATTAACACAATGAAAATGGCCATCTTACCAAAAGCAATCTATAGATTCAATGCAATCCTCATCAAAAGTCCAACACAATTCTTTACAGCCATGGAAAGAACAATTCTCAACTTCATGTGGAAAAACAAAAAAAATCCCAGGATAGCAAAAGCAGTTTCCAATAATAAAAAAATCTTCTTTGGGAAACACCATCCCTGACCCCAAGCTGCACTATAAACCAATAGTGACAAAGACTATGCTATTGGTACAGAGACAGGTCCATCAATGGAATAGAATCGAAGATCCAGAAATAAAACCACATAGCTACAGACACTCAATTTTTGACAAAGAAGCCAAAACCATCCAGTGGAAAAAAAGAAAACATTTTCAATAAATGGTACTGGTCTTACTGGCATTCTGTATGGAAAAGAATGAAAATAGATCCATATTTATCACCTTGTACAGAGCTCAAGCCCCAGTGATCAAGAACCTCAATATAAGATCAGATACACTGAATCTAATAGAAGAAAATGTGGGAAAGAGCCTCAAACTCACTGGCATGGGGGAAATTTGCTGAACAGAACACCAATAGCCTAGGCTTTAGAATGAACAATTGACAAATGGGACCTCATGAAACTGAAAAGGATCTGTAAGGCAAAGAAAGGACACCTTCAACAAGACAAACTGGCAACCTACAGATTTGGAAAAAATCTTCCAATAGAGGGTTAATATACAAAATATGTAAAGGACTCACAAAGTTAACCTCTAAAAAAACAAATAAACCAATTAAAAATGGGGTACAGAGCCTCTCAACTGAAGAATCTTGAATGGCCAAGGAGCACTTAAAAAAATGTTTTGGAGAATCCTAGAAAACCAGGGATTGTCTTCATTGATCTTCACCAGCGGAAAGAAAGGAACGAAGCACATCCCTCTATGTTCACCTGTCAATTTGTTTCAGCCAGAAACTAATTTACATTTTAATTCTGGATCATTTAAAAGGATTTTGCTTGCAGCTATGTGACCATGAAAATTACTCAGTTTCACAATTGAAAGCTTTGATTAAAACCATGTAGCTTGAATACTTTTAAGACCTAAATATTTAAGAAGAAAACTATAAAAGTACTCATGATTATAATCTAAGACAGAAAATTACATTTTATTGGAAATAAGATAGAAATTCCTGTCATAGATGACAAATATAATTCTCAACTTGATTTTATGATTTTAGTATAATAGTTTTAGATATCTTCTTTAAAAGTTAGCATTAGTCCACCTTAAAGATACTTCATTTAGGCTAGAGGGATGGCTCAGCAGTTAAGAGCACTGAATGCTCTTCCAGAAGGTCCTGAGTTCAATTCCCAGCAAACACATGGTGGCTCACAACCATCTATAATGGGGTCCAATGCCCTCTTCTGGTATCTGAAGACAGCTACAGTGTACTCATATACATAAAATAAATAATCTTTAAAAAAAGATACTTCCTTTATACAAACATAAGTGGTAGATTTGGAAAATATAAATAAATTCAACCAAAATGAAAATACCACACTCACATCTTTACAATGAATAAATAATTAGAGGGGAAAAAAAAGAAATGTTCAACCCTGTAATTCTTTCAGACAAGAACAATTATGGGTCAGAGATGTGACTGTGAGATGGCAACATCATCCCTCACTTGATGCCCTATCTTCCTGCTGGAGGTGGGCTCTATAAGTTCCCTTTCCCTACCGTCAGGCATATATTATCTAAGGTCCTTCCCCTTGATTCCTGAGAGTCTCTCATCTCCCAGGTCTCTGATACATTCTGGAGGGTCCTCCCAACCTCTTATTTCCTGAGGTTGCCTGTTTGTATTCTTTGGGCTGGCTCTCAGGGCATCAGTCCTTTTCCCTCACCCAATACCAGATCAGGTTCCCCTCTCCCCACCTTTACACACACACACCTGCCCCCCATCCATTTTCCCTCCCAGACCCCTCACTCCCTCCCCACTTGTGATTGCTTTCTTTTCTCTCCCAAGTAATACTGAGGCGTCCTCACTTGGGCACTTCAGCTTGTTGACCTTTTTGAGTTCTGTGGACTATATCTTGGGTATTCTGTACTTTTTTTTTCTAATATCCACTTATTAGTGAATACATAATGGAAATGGAGATGAGCCTGAGGGAAAGAAGGTCCAGCAACAGGTCCAAGTGGGATCCAGCTCAAGGGGAGGTCCCAAGGCCTCACACTATTACTGAGGCTATGGAGTGCTCACAAAAAGGGGCCTAGCATGACTGCACTCCTGGAGACCCAACAAGCAGCTGAAAGAGTCAGATGCAGATATTTGCACCCAACCAGTGGACAGAGGCAGCTGACCCCTGTTGTTGAATTAGGGAAGGCTGAAAGAAGCTGAGGAGAAGGGCGATCCTGAAGGAGAACCAGAAGTCTCAATCGGGACCTCCAAGATCTCTCAAACACTGGACCATCAAACAGACAGAATACACCAGCTGATATGAGGCTCCCAACTCACACACAGTAGAGGACTTTCTGGTCTGTGTTCATTCAGATATGATGCACTTAACCTTCAAAAGATTGGAGGCCCCAGGGAGTTTAGAGGTCAGGTGGGGTGGGGAATGGGGGCATCCTCGTGGAGACAGGGGTTTGGGGAGAAAGTGTGGGATGTGGAATAGTCAGAGGGTGGACTGTAGGGGGCAGGGAATGGAATGTGAAGTACAAAAAAAATTAACATAACATTTTTAAAAAGTGACAAAAATTACAATTAAAAAAAGAAAGATCTTCTGGGCTAATATCCACTTATCAGAGAATGCATACCATGTGTGTTCTTTTGTGATTGAGTTACCTCACTCGGGATCATGTTCTCCAGAACCATTTCCCCAAGAATTTCATAAGTTCATTGTTTTTAATAGCTGAGTAGTACTCCATTGTGTAGATATACCACATTTTCTGTATCCATTTCTCTGTTGAGAGACATCTGGGTTGTTTCCAGTTTCTGGCTATTATAAATAAGGCTGCTGTGAACATAGTGGAGCATGCATTCTTATTACATGTTAGAGCATCTTCTGGGTATATGCCCAGACCCCAAAGGACATGTATGGTATGTATTAACTAATAAGTGGTTGTCATTTGGAGGAAAGGACAGGATACCTAGGATATAACCCACAGACTGTAAGAATATAACAAACAGAAAGACCCAAATGAGGATGGTTCAATCCCACTTAAAAGGGGCAAGGATATAATCATGGGAGGCAGACAGAGGAAGAGACCTGAGTGGGAGACGGGAGGGAGATGGGAAAAGGAGAACAAGATCAGGTATTTTGGTGGGGGTGGGGGGTAGAGGAGAGAAGTCCAGAGGGCCTGGAGAGAATGGAAATATGCAGCCTCTGGGAGAGGGAGTTGACAGGACCCTCCAGAAAGTACCAATGACCCAGACACAATGGAGGTAACCTTAGCCAAAGTGCCCAACAATAAGGGGGAGGGAACTGGTGGAGTCAACTTCAAGTCCATAGACAGGGATTTAGGTGGAGGGATGGGATTACTAATCCATAGCCAAAATTTCTGACACAGAATTCATTCTGTCTAAATGAACTGCAGGGACAAAAATGGAGAAGAGACTGACAGAAAGACAGTCCAATGACCAGCCCAAGTTAGGATCCATTTCATGGTCAGGGGGTAGAGGAGAGAGCTCCAATACTTGACACTATTACCGACGCTATGATGTGCTTACAGACAAGAGCTCAGAATGGCAGTCTTCTGAGAGGCCCAACCTGAAGCTGACTTAGACACAGATGCAAATACTCACACCCAAGCATTGGACTGAAGTAGGAGATCCCTATGGTTGATTAGGGGAGGAATTGAAGAAGGGGAAGGAGAGGGTTACCCCATAGGAAGACCAACAGTCTCAACTAACCCAGACCCCAGAGACATATATGTGTGCCCCTGCCTGGTCTGGCCTCAGTAGGAGAAGATGTACTTAATCTGGGAGAGACTTGAGGCCTCAGGGAAAGGGGAGGCCCAGTAGGGGGGAGCACCCTCTTGGAGGCAAAGGGGAGGAAGAATGGGATGAGGAACTGTGGGAGGGGGGACTGGGTGAATTGTAAATAAATAAAAACAAAAAAATTCATTGAGGGTTTCTAATGTATTCTCTTTTTACTGTATACTTTACATAAATCCTGTTATTTAGCTATACTTTCCAAAACTGTTCATTTCTCCTAAAATTATTTCTGAAAATTATTATTCTACAGTTTCTTTAAATTTTATGTATTTATACCAGGTCTTCTGGGCTTTATATGACATCATCCATTCTACTTGATATTTTAAAGTGAACTACAGAACAATGCAAATGGTATATATGTGTGTATAATTAAAATTTGAATGTACATGTGACATATAAACTTTATGTAAGTACATTCTGTTATGTTAAACTGAGTCATAAAATTAAAATACAGACTAAACATTTACGTTCCTTTTTTTTTTAGATATTTTCTTTATTTACATGTAAATTTCTCCATTCCCATTTTCCCCTCCAAAAAACAAAGAAACAAACAAAAACAACAAAAACAAACCCCTGCTGCCTCCCCCTTCCCCATGCCTGCCACCCCGCCCTCTCCCATTTTCTGCCCTGGCATTACCCTACACTGGGGCACAGAACCTTCACAGGGCTGAGGTCCTCTCCTCCTATTGATGATCTATTTTGCAATCCTCTACTATACACATGCTGCCTGAACAATCAGACCCCTCCATGTGCAGTCTTTGGTTGGTGGTTGAGACGCTGGGAGCTCTGAGGGTACTAGTTAGTTCATATTGTTGTTCATCCTAAGGGGCTGCAAACCCCTCAGCTCCATTGGTCCTTTCTCTAACTCCTTCACTGGGGACCCTAACTCAGTTCAATGGATGGCTGTGAGCCTCTACATCTGTGTTAGTCAAGTACTGTCAGAGCCTCTCTCAGGAGATAGCTATATTTAGGCTGGC
>NW_022196901.1:10881107-10881460 GCF_008632895.1 Mastomys coucha | reverse complement strand
TACATGTTGCAGTATTTTTTGGGTATATGCGCAGGAGTGGTATAGCCGGGTCCTCCAGTAGTACTATGTCCAATTTCCAGAGGAACCGCCAAACTCATTTCCAGAGTGGTTGTATCACTTTGCAATCCCACCAGCAATGAAGTAATGTTCCTCTTTCTCCACAACCTCTCCAGCATCTGCTGTCACCTGAATTTTTTATCCTAGCCATTCTGACTGCTGTGAGGTGGAATTTCAGGGTTGTTTTGATTTGCATTTCTCTGATGACTAAGGATGTCAAACATTTCTTTAGGTACTTCTCAGCCATTCAGTGTTCCTCAATTGAGAATTCTCTGTTTAGCTCTGTACCCCATTTT
>NW_022196901.1:10866031-10876332 GCF_008632895.1 Mastomys coucha | reverse complement strand
CTTTTTCCCTTACTGCTTTTAGTATTCTTTCTTTGTTTTGTGTATTTGGTGCTTTGACTATTATGTGATGGGAAGAATTTCTTTTCTTTTCTGGTCCAGTCGATTTGGGGTTCTATAGGCTTCTTGTATGATCATGGGCATCTCTTTCATTAGGTTAGGGAAGTTTTCTTCTATAATTTTTTTGAAGATATTTACTGGCCCACTCTGTCTTCACTCTCTTCTATACCAATTATCCTTAGATTTGGTCTTCTTATTGTGTCCTGGATTTCCTGGATGTTTTGGGTTAGGGTCTTTTTGCTTTTTGCATTTTCTTTGACTGTTCTCTCAATATTGTCTATGTTATCTTCTGCCCCTGAGATTCTCTCTTCTATCTCTTGTATTCTGTTAGTGATGCTTGCATCTATGTTTCCTGACTTCTTACCTAAGATTTCTAATTCCAGAGTTGTCTTTTTTTGTGATTTCTTTATTGTTTCGACTTCCATTTTTAGGTCCTGGATGGTTTTACTCAATTCCTTCACCTGTTTGTTTGTGTTTTCCTGCAATTCCTCAAGGGATTTTTGAGTTTGCTCTTTAAGTGCTTCTACTTGTTTACTTATGATCTCCTGTAATTCTTTATGGGATTTTTTTGTTTCTTCTTTAAGGGCTTGTACCTCTTTACCTGTATTTCCCTGTGTTTCTTTAAGGGAGTTATTCATGTCCTTCTTAAGTTCCTCTATCAGCATTGTGAGATATGATTTAAGATCCAATTCTTGCATTTCCAGTGTTTTGTGATATCCAGGACTTGCTCCAGTGGGAGTACTAGGTTCTGATGAAGCCAAGTAGTCTTGGTTACTGTTGGTAGGATTCTTGCGTTTGCCTTTTGCCATCTTTTGCTTTTTGGTGTTAGATGTTCTTAGTGTCTGTGGCTAGAGCTTGTCCTGTCCCTGCCGCCCTGTAGCTCCCCTGTGACTCGTGGGGTCTGTTCCTCCAAGCTGGCTGCTCCAGTCTTAGAAACTCACCAGAGAGGAAATGGCGGCTCTTGCAGGAGTCTCTGGTTTAAGGTGTTCCCTGGAGGTTGGCCCTCCACTTGCAGGGAAGGGGCAGAGAAGGACGCTGATCCTCCTCTGTCACTTGGAAGCTGAGAGGATAGTGTCCCTGATGCCCTGCAGCTCCCCTGGGGTCTCCCGGCTGGCTGCTCCAGTCTCAGAAACTCACCCAAGAGAAAATGGCGGATCTCACCCAGGTCTCTGGCTTTATGTAAGTACATTCTATTATGTTATACTGAGTTAGTCATAAAATTATAATACAGACTAAACATTTACATTCCTCTTGAAGCCAGGTATGGAACATTTTATAATTTAAAAGAGTTAATTTTTGACATAGTGCAAAATTTTTCATGCTTTAAATATAAATATTTTTAATAGGACAAATGTGTTTTTATAGCAGACAAGAAAAAAACAACAAAGCACTAAGTTAAATCCATGGGTCACATTGGGAAGGCAATGGACCTTACTGGAAAGTGCAATGCCTAATGACTGATACTTTATGTCCTCCCCACCAGGAAATGTGACATGGCTTTAGGACAGTGGTTCTCAACCTGTGGCTGGCTGCAACCGCTTTGGATCTTTATCAGTGGTCCCCTAAGAACATTGAAAATACCCGAGTCTGAAGTTATGTAGCAGAAACAATAGCTGCACGTAAGGATGGTATGAAGAATAACTGCTGTTATCCCTAGTTATGACCATCAACAATTGCTGACTGCCTTCTCAGTGTTTAGTGCTGGAGGCTCAGCAAGACTGATACTGGCAGTGGTGGTGCATACCTTTAACCCCAGCACTTGGGAGACGGAGGCAGTTGGATTTCTGAGTTCGAGGCCAGCCTGGTCTACAGAATGAGTTATAGGACAGCCAAGGCTACACAGAGAAACCCTGTCTCAGGAAACAAACAAACAAACAAACAAACAAAAGACTGATACCTTCATGCTACCTACCCTATGAGCACACATGCCCACTGCAGCACGTCAGTGGCAAGAAGATCGAGGTCCAGATCTGGCAATACCCTAACTTGCTACATTAAAAATCTCCAGATATCAGAGAATTAGACATTCCAAACATTTAACCATATTCCTTTTTATTGACGAGAGAGTGAGGTGGTCAATTGTTAATAACTTACCTAGCCTCACTAAAAGTTCCCTGAATCCTTCCTTCCATATAGTAATATCAGTCTTATCTAAATGTTTAACTAAACTTTAGCATATATATGAACAATTATTGATGACAGGATGAGTTATGCTTCTTAATTATGACTAAATATCTTGATGAACGTTATTAAACATCATCATGTAAGAAAATAGTCCAGATAAAAACAGTAGTTATCAAAGTAAAGGTACAATATTATGGAATAAAGCCAGCAACAGCTTCAACTAGACCATGGATTAGTGAAACCTACTGAGAGCGGTTTTTCATAACTGAGTCATCTCAAATGACAAAAACAAATTGTTTTGCTTCTGATTTAAACCAAGTAAGTTAGATGTATATTTTCCCCTTGAAATAAATTTACTTCTATGGTCCATTCTAATATAATATTGCTGCTTGGTGAAATTTAAAACATCCCTGCATAAGTTAAGTGGTAATTACTTTAGTCTCTTAGTATCTATTGAGATCAAAAATCAAATCTGGGCAGAATAGGCTACTCCATCTTAATAATGTATATTATGAGTGACATCTCCTGCATGCCAGCTTTCTATAAAAGTCAGTCTCTGATGAATAGCTATGCTAAAAGTCTGAGGTCTAAGAACCAAGCTTCCCTGTAGAAATAAGATCCTGCTGTGAGTGACTTAAGTATTGCAACCAAAAGTTATGAATTTATAATCCACACCTAAAATGGATGGCACGAATTTCATTCCAATGGAAATTAACTTTCTATAAAATTTGACAGTTCTTTTTCTTTCCTGATACCCTTGATTCTACAAACCCCAGTACATTACCTGCAGCTGTATTTTCTCCTGTTTTTTTAAGCATGATTTTTTGATTAATCTCTATTATTCCTGACGTTTAGAATTAGAATCTGCTAAACCTATGGATGTTATTCATTAAAAACGAGATATGCCCACCAGTTTTGCATACAATGACCCAGTGTGTAAATTTTATTAAATATATTAATAACAATTTGACCAAGAAACCATAGACCTCGTGTCTAATGCCTGTGTCCAGAACAAACAACTGTAGTGTGTATGGAGTTTTAACTGGATCCACAGCAACACTGTGTAAGTCAAAAGCTGCCGAGACCCGTGGGATTAGTTGGGCATGCATGTGAGTGTGGGGAAATGTTTCTAAAAGAGGAGTCCTTTAAAGCGTTCTCATGTCATTACGTTAATTTATTGTGCAGATTGATGAGCATGTTAAGAATATGAAATGGTAAGAGAAGGAAAACAAAAAGATGAGCAGAGCTGTATTTGATTATCAGTGTCACCAAGTCACTTATGAAGATACTGGGGACATCCATGTTTGTATTATAGGAAAAGAGACCGTGAGGCATCTGGTGTATATTGTAACAGGGTTCATAGTATGTATGAGAGAAAATAAAAGAGGTGATTACTGGGAAAATGTTTATTTATGGCACTCACAAATGTTTACAGTTATAAGCATATGAAGAAAAAAATCAGAAATACAGATTTGTGTATCATTTTGCCTATAAGATAGATGCCTAGCCAAGTCTTATCTATACCAAACCTTGTGAAACACCTAAACACATGGTTCTCTATTGTTGTCTTTAAAGAGAAACTGACTGCTGAAGAAATCAGGATATTGTATAGTAAGAGTTTCAGTTCTGTCAATGCAAGGCTACTGCTGAGACTAAACTGAGACTAGTACCTGTGTATACATCTGGAATTAAGTACTTGCTTTTCCCAGCCTTCTCCTGAGCAAGCTACCTTCATGGACGCAGGGATTACTATTTCCTAGAGACAATAAATTCTATGATAAAATCATTTACCTAATGCTATTTAGTCTTTGAAAAACAGTCATTCATTTTATGTTGTTTTATTTATTTACTTATCATAAGGTATCAATTTAATACTGATGTAATTAGCTTAATGAAAGAATAAGACAGAGAAATATTTATCTATTGTGACCTTATTTTTTTTTACTTATTAAACATGTTTATTTTACACTAATTCCTCAGGTAATTTTCATATAACATCATAGGGTGGAGCTCCATTATAGTGCCTGTGAAGTGAAATAATAGTAAATAGCTCAGCATACATTAACCAATTATTAAGACAAAGCTTCCAAAGGGAATTGACAAGAGAAAAAATAATAGCTCCTCTGGTCATTATTATACTTAGTTGCATAATTACCCATAAATTCCATCCTTAATATCTATGGTGAATAAAATACCATTCTTAGTGAATCAAGTAACTGTACTACTTTCCCAGTAGGAAATATTAATTATATCTACAAAAAATAATTTTTTAATGGAGAGATTACAATGTGTTTTGCAGAGCCACAAGGATGTGTTGAACATTGCTCAAACTCTGCCACCTGATAAATAGATATCAAGGACTATTTATGTCAAGAATATAGGGACTCTCAGGAACCTCCTTGAGAAAATGTTTATATATAGCCTGAGTTGAAAAGGAATAATAATCTAGTTATTGATACTGTTGTTTATGTTGTTATCTCTCAGAGATTCATCTTGTGCTATAACATGGTATAAGGAATAAAAATTTATCAGAATCAAAAAAAAAGAAAGAAAAAATTAGAAATTCTACACTAATATAATAAAAGTCATAAAATATATGCACCTTTAAAAATGTCTTAAATAGAACAAATATGTATACATACCCCACATAAACATATAACACACACACACTCAGAGGATTCAAATAAAATATATTATAGACCATTTTTAGAACAAGCCAAGAAGAAAATACACGTGGTAAATTATTTCATAGTTCCTTGGACCTCAACTAGGATCAATTTCTTCCTGTATTAAGAGCAGTTCCAATACATTTCTTTATCTCACAGACTTTAGTAATAATCTGCCCCTTAGCCATTCCAGTACTCTAGATGAGTTTAATAAATAAAAGCCAGAGACACTGGGAGAAAAGGCAAAAGTAGAATATGAGAGGATAAATTTGTTATTTTCTACAGGCCCCAAGTCTCCAAGGAATTTGAGCTCATAAGTGAGCAAGCACATCCCTGATGCTTTAGGACATGCTTCAGTCTGGATAGTCAGTGACACTTTAGTTGTAATCATCAAACCCATTAATATTTAATCCATAAAATCTTCCACTTATCATGTCTTTCCTATTGACTTTTACAACACAAAGCTCATCTTGACTTCTGATCACAGTTAAGAGCACTTGACCACACTATGCGAGATCCTAGCAGGAAAATCATGTTAATTTATTCCATTCTGTTACGAGTTGTACATCTCCCAATTAATCACTATCAATTTCAGAAAATCACCGCACTAAAACAAAATATGAAATCTCAAATTATGGTAGTGAATTATTACTGAGTATAAAATAATCGGTCAAAGAATAACACCTCAAAGAATGTTAAGGATATCATGACCATGTCAATTCAATGTATCACATGTTTTACTGACCACAAGGAGCAGTATATGGAGAGAGAGAGAGAGAGAGAGAGAGAGAGAGAGAGAGAGAGAGACTCAGGCATCTCAGGCATGGTGTGGCCAGTGCATGCTGGGATTTGCATTAAATTCTTTAAACCTGGTAACATCTTTTAGATACAGAAGAGCCTGCTCATCGCAAAAATAATATGTTAAAATTTTAATTAACCTTTCAGCACATTGTTCTTTGAAATCCCCGTTTCTTTTATTCCTCCCTTTCAAATGAAACAATGGATTTCAGCACTCTAGATGAATAGGGAGCATGAAATAGTCCTGAAACAAATGTTTTTATTTTATTTGGAACACATTCTATACTTTAGTCCATTTAAGGCAAGAGCCTTAAAATCGAGCCTTGTAAAAGCAGAAAGGGAACACATTTTTACCGTGTGTTACATGCAAGCAAATAATCTAGGAAGTCCAATCAATAGACTGTAGTCGAATAATGCTCCGAGGCTGGCATCAGGTGCATGGAGCTGCTCTTTGGGAACAAGGCTGCTGAGAACCAATTTTTGGTGACAAAGGGAAAGGCAAAAGAGAAGGGACCAGTCAAGGAGTGAAGCAGCAGGGGCAGCAAAGAACAAAGGGGAAGTGAGGTGTGCTTAGAATTCTAAAACTGAGGTGCCACCCATGTCTTTCCCACTTTCTCTCCAGACTGAGAAGACGCCGTACAGATAAGATGCTTTCTTTGCCATAATGAACTACCTACACTAACTTCTCTGCCTCTTAATACTTCTAATGGCACCTGTCTTGTTCTGTTTTGTTTTGTTTTGTTTTTACCAACCCTGTCAGGGAGAACGCAGATAGTCATTCCCTTCTTTATGAAGAGCGAAGGCCTGGTTCCCAGGCCAGCTGTCTCAGCTCCTCAGTCTGCATGCTCCTCCTCCTGCAATGTACTCTATGGTATGAACTGGGAGGAGGCAGAGATTCAAAACCCTTCAGCTTTTGAAGTTCATGGTTGCCCGAAGACATCACAGGCAGTTACCAGTGCCTTCAGCGTAAGTCTGTCTTTCCTTACGAGGTTGATAAAACAGTTTATAACCAGCCTTATCCTCGGCAGAAAAGGCTTTCATGGACTGAGTTTCGCCTGCTATACAGGTGATTTTCCAAATTAGAACTTGATGCAAGGTATTTTACTTAGGAGATGATGGCCCCAGCTGGTACTGGGGAATCTCCAGAGAAGTTCCAGGTTCCTATGAATGAGGACCAGAGCAAGTGGCAGAGTTGCAAGAGAAACAGACAGTTGGTAAAGAGATAGCTCACTTACAGGGGGATGGGATGGGGTAAAGGGTGGAACACTACCCCTTGCACAGGATGAGGCTGAGGGAACTAAGCGAAAAACAGAGGCCCAGGTCCCAGAGGGAAACACATCCAGCCAGCTGCAGCTGTTGAGCCTCACCAGTCCTACTGCATTCCTTTCTGCACTCAGAAACCACCTTTTGGAAGGGTGCTAATAGCTCCTCTTCCATAACAGCAGTTAATTAATATTGCTCATGACCATTGCTCTTGACTAGATGTTTGTGGCCTTGGCAACTCCCCATAAACTTCATACCCAATCATGTAATGCCAAGACTTAGAAACTCCCACTTGCAGTGTATTCCTTTAAAAGCCCCTTCCCCCAGACCCTGTGGTCATTCACCTAGCCTGCTGCATCAGAGAAGCTTTGCATCCCGAGCTCGAACAAACCCTCATGTGAATTACATTGGAGTGGATACCTGATGGTCTTAGGGTCTCGAGATCTGAGCATAACAAGGCTTGTTGACTCATTTAGACAAGCAAAGGCTTTTTCCCACACTCTAAAGTACATGTAACTCACAATACTTTTAACTTCAGGCATTACATATCTCAGCCCCGTAAACCTCCATCCATACATTTTAGTGGTTTAGTATTATAACTAGATAGAAGCTACCTCCTGACATCTAGAATGCTTCTGCCCCTGAGCCTGTGGTACATGCTTGTTTTATCTGGCTAGGCCAGGGGTCTTTTAGCATTCCTCTTTGCCAGGCTGTTATAATTTTATTGGGCTTTCCAACAGTCAAATGGGAGCTCTCATTCTCTGCCCTACTCTCCAACTTCAGTGACAACCATGAACACCCACAGGAGATCAGAGAAGAGCTGAATAGGAATAAAGAAATTTAAAACATGTGAATGTTAAAGAATGACTAGAAATCCATTCCCTGGGGTCATTTTGTAGACTTTACATTATCTAAAGAAGACTGACTGTGTTTGCCCTCTATACCTGGCAGCCTTTTAAGACATGTTCATACTTACACACTGTAGACAGCTCAGAAAGCCACTAGATGATAGGACTGCAGGTAGGTGAGGGAGAAGCTAGAGGAAAGTGGGTCTTGCTAGGCAGTGGTGGGATGTGGGTAGGAAAACAGCAGTGTGTGCTGCAGCCCTACAGGGAATGCTTTAAAGGCCAGGCATGGGACAAATCAACGGATGACCGTCATCACTGACCTGTGAGAGCAAGGCTTCCCAGGCACGAGCTCCTCTCTGTCACATGGTGGGTAGAGTAAAGACTGGTAGACTGATCACTTTGAGTTTTACAATAACAGTGTTAGAAAATGCTTGTTTTTGTCTAGGTTTTGTCTAGACCCTTCTGTTTTAAAGGAATCAGACAACATGCACTAAAGAAGGGAAAAATAAAACAGAGCAATACAACTGTGTTGAGGGACAAGTGATGGTGACTGACTTCTATCCTGGGACCAGTTCTTCACCATTTCCAGCAAACCACCAATTAATATGTTCAAAGTTCTTTGTTTTCTCTTACCATGAATTGGGCATAGAACTTCAATGTCAAAGGAATGTAATGAGAATTCAATACCACCATATATCTGAAAGAGCTTGGCAAAATTTAGGGAAACATGTAGGCTTATCATTATGCAGAATTCAAATTATTTTGATGTTTTATAAAATTAGAATGTGTGTCTTCAGTTTAAGTATTCAAACTGTATTTATTTAAACAATATAAAATAAAAAGTTGAAGTATCAAATAAAAATTTCCTAACATTAAAATGGCAATTACTTTGTTTAACATAAATTATGAAAAATAGTTTTTAAATAAGAAATTGTGATTTAAAAAAAGAAAGAGTTACTCAGCTAAGGGCATGCCTAAAGAAGGTTTAGTCTAAGCTGATGCCATTTTAATGATATGCAAAATATTGCAGAGATACAGGACTAATTAGAGTCTTCTATATTTTAAACTATCATTCCACGAATGTTTAGAACAAAGGAACACATCAATGTATTCAGTTTGATCATATTTTTCTTTTTACTCCATAAGAAACTCAGTGTGAAAAATATTTTACATTTAAGAGATCAAACAATTTGCAAGTCAGTCTCCAGGTGTGAAGAGTGAGGAGAAGGTGTTAGCAGCCAATTAACCTTTACAGACAGCACTCCTTCCTTACGCAACCAGAAGGCTCCATTTCCTCCTCCATATGCTCAAGATTTGGGATACTTTCATGATTACTTGTCAAATTCAAATATAATGGATCCTAAACCCTCAAGAGGATAAGGGGTAGAGACAGTAGATCAAAGGAAAGGATTGCTTAAATATTTGCATCTTTAATCTAAATTTATCAAATTATATCTCCATGATGTTATGAAACAATGATACAAAGAAAGTCTACAAGTGATTAATCAAGGTTTATAAATATTAGCATTTATAGCGTGCCTTTTTCAATGTCAAGTAAAAGATTTAAAAAAAAAACCCAGGCTATTGGCTTATTTCTTAGAAATTGCCTAGGGAATAACACAAAAGAGAGAATAGACCTGAAGTAAAAAAGAAAGTTGGAAAAAGATCCAAGAGTTTTTCTTTTTATAAAAGGGAGTATCTTATACACTTAAATGATTTAATTTGTTCTGAAACTGTTGTAATATGAAGGTCTGGAGTATATTTTGTAAACACATTACCTATGACAAATCCTGCCTCTGTTGTAGATGTTGAAGGTGCATACTGTAGCATGTGACCCGTGATAAGACCCGCCCATGTTGTATACGTTACAAGGCTGATCCTCTGGTTAGGATGTGCTGACGGTGGAAAATTGGAATGTTGCAGATGAACAGGCAAATTATGTTGGCTTGTCTTTAGCCCCTCAGTAACTATTCACTGTCTACCTCTATGTCTGACCTCACATCTCTGTGGCCATTACCAAATCCCTTTGTGATATACTAACTGATAGTCTCTAGCTTTCACCCACCCAAATGCTAATGATGTCATCAGATAGGCTCTCCTAGCAGAGACATCCATTTTTCTCCACCCTTGCTACCTGAGGTTTTCACCAAATATTTTTTAAAATATTCTTGCCATTCTATTGTTTTGTAACTATAAAAATTTCATGAAACTATTTTCATATTGAAACATGGTCTAATGGTTCTTGCTTGTATTGTAATGCTAAACACTGGCCTTCAAGGCCTGGTTGCCCCTGGGGATGAGAGATTCTACATTTATCAAAGTACTTACCCAAGTGACCCTATATAACCTTACCCCCCCTCCCAAGTTATTCCTGGTTGGTGAATAAAGATGCCTATAGCCAATAGGTGGGCAAAAGAGAGATTAGTGAACTTCTGATAAAATCCTTGAGCAGAGAGAGAAAAGAAGGTGGAGAGAGGAGGAAACAATTATGGGGTATGTGAGTCATAAAAATATGGCCATGAGGGCTAGCAAATTGGAGTTAAGA
>NW_022196901.1:10864519-10865447 GCF_008632895.1 Mastomys coucha | reverse complement strand
TTCTTGTCATATAATTGGTATCAACAAGCTCTGTTCATTCTTGGGACAGGTCAGGATCTTTAGTATCTACAACTTTTTCTCTTTCAAACATCCAGTCACCATCACTGAGTTAGGACTAAGTGGAAGGAAACAAACTGGACAGATGCGACAGCCACCTTTTCTAGCAGGTGGAGTTTCTCGATTGTTCTTCACTATTCCTGCCTGTGATGTGCTTCCCACCTTATCTCTATACAGTGCTGATTATGTGTGTGTGATGGTGCATGAAGAGAAGCAGGCACTGTTGTAAAAATCTCTTGGGAGTTGCTGGGCAAACTCCTTCGTCAATACTACATGTTGTTCCTCAGCATGGTTCAGGCTTTGAGTACATGAAGGAACATATTGCTCAAGGAAAGAAATTTCATGCATCCTCTTTTCATCATACAAGAAAAATGTTGCTACTGATTATGGTTCCACATTTTTCCCAATCTGTCATGAAGCTAAAGGGTAAATATAATGCTTAAATATGAAGTTATAGACAGTGTAACATCTTTTTCTTTTTCCTAAGACATTTTACTTAAATAATTATTGCTGAAATATTTACTTTAATTGCTCTGTATAATAGTGGCTTTGTACTTTGCTCCAAGAGCACAAAACTTGCCTATAGCTTACAAATAAGTATTCCAGATTTAATCTTAGACAGTGCTGAATCCCTGCATGAGTCCTTGAGAAATCTTGGCTTCTTGTTATCTCATCATAACAACTGGTAGCAGCAAAACTTCAAAAAGAAGAACATTCCTGAGGAGTCAGAGCCCTGAAGTTTGTTTCCCTCCACTTAGTCCTAGCTTAGTGATGGCGACTGGATGTTTGAAAGAGAAAAAGTCAGATACTAAAGATCCTGACCTGTCCCAAGAATGAACAGAGCTTGTTGATACCAATTATATGACAAGAA
>NW_022196901.1:10861096-10863660 GCF_008632895.1 Mastomys coucha | reverse complement strand
TCTTAACTCCAATTTGCTAGCCCTCATGGCCATATTTTTATGACTCACATACCCCATAATTGTTTCCTTCTCTCTCCACCTTCTTCTCTCTCTCTGCTCAAGGATTTTATCAGAACCAATCTCTCTTTTGCCCACCTATTGGCTATAGGCATCTTTATTCACCAACCAGGAATAACTTGGGAGGGCGGGTAAGTTTATTTAGGGTCACTTGGGTAAGTACTTTGATACATGTAGACTCTCTCATCCCCAGGGGCAACCAGGCCTTGAAGGCCAGTGGTTAGCATTACAATACAAGCAGGAAACCAAACCTCAACAAAACTTAAAGATGTACAATATGAAAACCTGAAATCAAGCCAGGTAAAGACAATGGCTCAGATAGTAACAAAAATGAAACTTGAGCCCCAGTCCACCTATTATCAAGGTCCACATGACTTCCTGAGCAGAATTCCATTTCCAGTTATGTGTGTAGTAGTAGTAACTTCATGTGTTAAAGTTTGAGGTGTAATTATCCTGATAATCAAAAGGAATGTCCTTAGGTTGAGAACATTAGTTTCTGAAAGCTCCACTTCCCATATCCTATGCACAATGCTGCCCCCTGTGGGCTTAGGCTGCATGAGTTAGCAAAGTGGCTCCCTAACATCAACCAGACCTTAGTTCTACACATCTACTTTTTGAGGGTTTCTCACTGAACCTGGACCTCACCAGATGGCAAGACACTTCGGTCAGTGAGCTGTTGGGGTTCACCTAGTTCTACTAGTTCCTAATTCCTGGTCCTGGGATTACATGACTTCTCACCACCCTGGCTTTTCTGTGAGTACTCGGTGTCTGGACCATTGTTCAACTAATGATTTACTCGCAGAGTCAGTACCACTTTTAGGATTGTTAGAAAAAAAAAGTAACTCCAATTGGAACAACATAGGAACTTGTTGTTCATTAAAGATTTGGTGCTAATACACAAGATCAAAAACATTAATTACATGCTAGACTGTAACAGCATAATACATAATGGCATGATTTTAAAATGTACTTAAAACCTGTTGGTCCGTTCTGAGCCAACTTCGTCTTCAGTGCTTCTGCTTTGGGTTCAGTAATCCTGTACACAAAGTTACCCAGAGGTGATTCCTGCCTACTTAACTGCTTACTTCATTCACTTCCTTCTACCTTTGGTTTCTATTTACTTGGCTTATCTGGTTTCCTAGCAGGAGGCCCTTTGTTACCAAACTGCCTACTCACAAAGAAAGCCCCAGGAGAGCTTGACAGCAATAAAACTAAAGGTCTGCTACCAAACCCTCGTTCCCAAGGGACATGGTGGGAAATCAATTTGTAAGCAATGGGGTGATCATTGATTTCTAACTTGCAGTGTCCTCAACCATTGAGGTACATTTTCAGTTTATATGCCCTGACCTTCTTCCTTTTACAGAGGACTTCCAATATAAACTAGTTACATCTCTTAAAATGAATATAAATAATAAGAACTAACATTTTTATAATAGTATGTAAACTATTACAAAAAGGAACAATTAATATTCATAATCAAATAATAACCAACCTATCAACTATTCACAATGTTGGGTTGTTCAATTTGTTTGTGGGGAGGGCAGGGGGGTTGAGATTAAAAGTGAGTTTGAGCCTATTTCTTCTTCCATAATTAAAATATGTTGGGCTTTTCCTTCAAACCTCTCTGTTTAAATGTATACTCACGTTTTGGTGGCACATGCCTGCAGTCTCAGCACCTAGGTGCTGAAAGAGTTAAAGGACTGCCTGATTATCTCAAGAATTCCAACTCATACTGAATGTGCTGCAGAGTTAGAGCCTATCAAACCAAGTGGGTCAGTGAATAAGTAAATACATTATAAGGCACTATGAAAATTGGTAAAATTTCAAGTTCTATACTACTTAGGGAAATAGCATTCACATAAGAGAGCACACTCTGCATCAAACCACACAACAGACTTTTGACACATATAAAATCAAAATATTGTGATGAATTAAATTTGTGCAATGTTAGCCTTGAATTTTGCCATTGCTAAAGAATTTCAAAGCTATTGGCAGCTGGGAGTCCTTGGCATGCTCAACCTTCACTCTAGGCTAGAAGACAATTGCTGCTCTTCGTTCTCCATACACAAAGCTTTTGGAAGGGCTGGAGAATGCTTCTGTGCCTAGACCTTGGCTTTTATCTTAGCAGCTTGTTCTCTGAGTCACAAAGCATGACTCAAGACAATTCATCCTCATCAATGAAATATCCTTGACATTCTGAGAACTAAGAAAAGAAGCATCAACAAGAAGGCCACTAAGCTGTATGCCAGAGAATCTTGTACTGCATTTCCAAACCTTTCTTTTGGTGCAAGCAGATATGAAAATAGCACTGTAGTGGAGATGGGACAGGACTGACATTGTATCCGAGTGGGTCTAAATTATCTATATCTTCTTCCAGAGCCATTCTCTGACAAACAAAACAAAACAAAACAAAACAAAATACCCAAAGACTTCTGAGATGGAGACACATTGGGTATTAAGATCAAGGCTGCCAAATTAATAAAATTACATTATGAATTTCAGACAAA
>NW_022196901.1:10825052-10861086 GCF_008632895.1 Mastomys coucha | reverse complement strand
TGTGGAGAGCCTCAGGATCAACATCTCTGATAATAAAAGAAGAGAAACATTGATATTTTCTGTCAGGATATTTCATTTCCCTCTGGCTAAGGAAATAGACTCATGTCATCTCAAATATACAATTTGGTCACTTTCACTTAGCAGAAGGATCATGAAAATCCTTAGCAGTAAAGCCATCAAGCATACATTTCGACTTAAAGCAGCCACATTAAGGAATCTATTTTCTCCAGAGTTTTCAAGAGCATTACCCCTTCAGATTGAGAACCAAATCCCTTCAGAGCAAAAACACCTCAGAATTTTAAATACCAGTGTGGAAACCTTAGATTTATTAGACTTTACTGGTTGTGAGCTATCAGGACATGGAATTCCAATCTCATAAAAGTAGTAAAGGTGTTGAATTCTTTCAGGATATTTCAAGAGCCTGACATAGCTGCACTGAATATCTAAATCTCACTGTATGTATTGATAAGGAGCAAGACTAGTTTCTCATTCATTTCTCAGAAAGAAAAGGATTTTCAATGAAAGCATGTGGATAAGGAACCCTCATCATTCTCATACAATGGGAACAGCAGGATATATTCTAACTTCAAGTTAGTTGGAGAACGGACAGGGTGATAGATGGGTCTCTGGAGCACTCTAGTTGTCAAGACAGCCAAGTCAATCACTGAGCTTAAGATTACATAAAGACACCCTTTCTCTAAATGTCAGGTGGAAAGACATTGCGAAAGACATCAACACCAACGTCTGATGCCCACATGCATTTGCATACATGTGTGTCCACTCCTCCCCCACGTACACACAGACAACCATATATACATAAGCATAAGTCAAACATAAGAGCTTATTGAAATGGATTCTAGTATGTACTGCTTTTGTTATTTTGTGAGTTGATGTTTCATGTGTCCATATCTTTGAAAAGTTCAAAATGCCCACCCCCACAAAAAAAAAAGAAAGAAAAAAGGCTTTTTAAGATGTTTAGTTTGTCACAATCATGTAAGAACTGGGAAGAGACTTGCAGGGATGTCTAACCTGTGGTCTACATATCCTACGTATCTAAGGGTAGCTGTGAATGTGTTCTGACACAAATTGTATTTTTTTATGCAATGTCATGTCACAATATTATAAAACTGGTCACTCTTGGGCAGGACATTCAACCAATCTTTCTTATTAATATACTTAATGAGAAAAATCCACTGAAACCACTAATATAAAGAACAAAATTAATATAATAATAAGCCCAACAATCAAGGTACTATCATAAAGTATTGATAGAGCATTTGGTATTTCAAAATTATGGCAATTTCCAGAAAAACAAAGCCATACCTGTGTTAGAGAACTAAAAGCCTGAGTGACTGATAGAATCTTGTGACCAGAGAGAACTGGCATATGGCAGACACAGAACTAAACTATCTTGGACAGCCTGTGGTTCCCCTGACGGTTTTTCATTTTTCACTCCTACATCTGACCTAACATCCCTTGAACTTTCAGATAAAATCTTTAGAATTTACTAACTTTGAAGATTACTGTCCTCCACCAGCCCCCAAGGTAAGACTGTATCAGAAAGCATCTGAAACTTACAACAAGAGTTTTCTCTGCTAAGCTGTAACTTGCCTACGTGCTTTTTCACCTATGTGTTTGGAGAGTGATAAGTGCCTTAACTTATTGAATCCTCTGTTCTGTAACTAATAAAATCTAATGAAATATTTTCAGATGGAGCATATTATTTATGACAGTTTGAACACATGATCTCAGGCCATATTTCCTGATATTTAACTCAAGAATCAAATACCTCTTAATTCTTTGTAGGTAAAACCTGCAGGAACTATTGACAAACTATAGATCCAGAATGAAACCCTTTGGTGATTATGGTTACAGTAAACAAGGAAAATCTTAACAACACAAATATATCATAGTAACATAATAAGATCTGTGAAGTATACAGACTAGAAAAACACGGCAGGTATACTGATTTATCAAAAACAAATCAGCTCTCATGACAATTTCTTCATTGTGCTTATTAAGCAGTTACAGGAACCTATTGTGTTTGTGTGTGTATTGCAAGAGAAATATATGGCAAAAGCATCAAAGAGAGAACCATAAATGCTTACTACATATAAAAAGATACTTGTAAAAAATTAGGGAAATTTCAAGTTTCCTAATGCAGATAATTATTATTTTTTGCTTGTTTTTAATTAACACTTTTCTTTATCCAAGCCTAGTCTTGTCCTCACTGAATACCAGCGCAAAGCTCTGAATTTCTAACCCTCCCATCTCTCTACCTCATGAGCTCTAGAATATCAGGACTGATGGAAAAAGCCCAAGTTCACTTTAACTTTACCTTTGGTTCTGTTTTGTCATAGAGTGTCTCCTCTATATAACTTTGAATATCCTCACACATAGACCAGGTTGGCCTTTAACTTGCAAGCACTTTATCTTCTGAGCCGAAGTACCTCTCACCAACCGAAATGACTCCTTAATTGTGTCTCTATTAAGTGAGGGTGGTGAGAAGGAAATATCATTTGATATTTAAAATTTAAACAGATGATCAAGACTCTATGGTAGAGAAAAAATAGGAGCAACAGATCATTTGGAATGTCTACAGGGAAAGTGAGATGGGACATAGAAACAGCCAGCATGAAATACTGTAAATGAACCAAGAGCTCAGAAAACAGTCCAGGTGGGATTAGACCTGAAGTCAGATAACTATCTGTGGAGAAAGAATAGGCTCTCCAGAGGAAAGTAAGGATGGTACCCTGATACTAAACAAGTGCTGTGATGAAAGATGTTGGGAAGAAGACTGACAGGGGGTTAGGTAGTGGCAACAGGAACACCCACAAAGCATTCCAGACACTATGAGAAATAAAATTTCCAAAGGAAGAGACATTTTAAGTTTGTACAAATACCAAGTCTGAAATTAAACAGAAAAGGCTGATTTGGTTTTAGGAAGTGAGGTAACAAAGGAGGCACAACATGAAGCTTGATCAAAGGGGCTGGAAGATAAGGATGAATTCAAAGGGGAGGCCTTGTATTTCAATTGAATTGTGCAGCATAAGACAAAGACAGAGGGAAAGCCACAAAGCAAAAAAGGGTGTATGATGTTCATTGTTATTTGTTTATATGGCTTTGTTGTTTGTTTGCAATTTTGTTTGCTTCCTAATGCTAAAAGACTCATTTTTTATATTGAAAGCATTGAAAAAGAAATCAATGGCAAGCAAGGTGTTGTGGTGCATAACTTTAATCTCAGCACTCTCAAGACAGAGGGAATCTCTGTGAGTTCCAGGACAGCCAAGGCTACAGAAAGAAATCCTACCCACCCCCCCCAAAAAAAGTGAATGAAAGAAAGATAGAAAGATAGAAAAGAAAGATAGGAAAGGAAGAAGGGGAGGAAGGAAGGAAGAAAGGAAGGAAGGAAGGAAGAAAGGATTTTACTGAAAGACTGGAATATATCCACTCCCCAGGCAATGTTGTATGGTTGAAAGATTGCAATAAATTGATAAGAATGAACTTAAGAGAGTCCACTTTGATAGGGACAGTTGGTCACTCACCTAAATTTCTACAGAATTATTATCATGTCATCAACTCCACTAACAAAGCTTAGTTTTATACTTCAAAGAAATTATAGCAGAGTACCATGTTAGACTATCACATAGTTCTTTCTCAACTTATAAATCTAAGCAGGACATCCCTAAGTGTCTTTCTAGAGAAATATTTTGGGGTGACTTTCTGTTTGCTCTAACTACTTGGCATCAACTGGATTAATTTTAGTAGCTTTTCATTATGCTTGATGGTATGTTTCCATTTAAAACAATTTACTAAGTCCTCCATCACCATCACCTACTCTTTTGGGCAGCATTCAATGTCCAAAAGTGTCCTACTGCAACCCTACCCCAGAGTCTGTACAAAGGGCCTGAACTTCATGCTTGCCTCCTTTACTTAAAAGCTAAAGAGTTCCTGGTAGCATCAACCCTTCAGAGAGAAAGGTTTTAGATCATGTTTTTAACTCCTGGAACAGCCTCTCTTTCCCACAGCAATATTAGCAAAGCCATTAACATATCTTTAATTCCACTAAATTGAATCCATTCCAGCATCTAATGTTATTTATCCTCAACACAAAATTATCTCTGGGAATAGAGTTATTGTTCCAGAACTCAGTCCTTAAAGAGCTCCAGTAAATGAGTGTTTGTTTTCACCTACTTCCTGAGTCATGAAGGAGAAGATGCATCTAACTTATCATTATACCTCCCAAGTTTTTCAAGGTGCTAGGCACATGTACATAACTTGCCTAACTTAATTTATAACAAATTTTAGGAGCTACAAGGAAACAGAGCAAGAGTGGCGTCAATGGATAGACTAAATATGATAATATAGGCTAAGAGCTGACAAAATTTCTTTTGATGCATTCACTTCTTGAAAGTCACATGATTGTCTTATAAGGAGAAGATGGATATCCCCAGAAGACCAAAGGGCATAGGAATGATGAGGTGGGAGTGAGAGATAAAGGCTACTTGAAAAACATGTCTTCTCTCATAGAGAGAAGGCTTAAATAAATACGAATGGAGTCATTTCCTTCAGGTCCTTTGTGACACAGACTAAAAGTACTGACTTGCAATCCATATTCACTGAAACTAGTTAGGATTTGGAATAGTGTCATTCAACCTATGTCCACAAAGTATTCACGGTGCCTCCAGCTTAAAGAAATTTCAATGAGGCAAGTAGCCATGTGAGAAGTGGAAGCTGGCAAGTGCTTAACCGGGGACTAGTTCCCTTTAAGGGACTGTGCTGACTTGCTCAAGATCATCTCAGACTAACTTGGAGTTTCTCAAATATTTTGTATGGGAGACAAATGGCGCAATGATTGAATGGCTCAAGGACACAGTTGTATTGATGAGCACAACAGAGCTGAAATCATAAAGAAATAGGTATCTCAAGAGAATATTATTTTGTAAAAACTGCAGAGCAAGTTAGTGTCAGATGCAAAATTGATGTAGATTTGTATAACTCTAAGCCCAGTGCTTCATAACAGCTGTGAGTAAATAAATGTATTCCAGCATATAAAAGTACAGTTCAACAAAATTTTTCATAATCTCTTCAGTAATATTGACAGTAAAGTTTACAAGTAAAAACAGATACCCCAATAGTGCAAGCTATTATTTTTTAATAAAAATACATGCAGGATATCATCTGTCATGCATTGCACTAGACTACCTCTGTATTGCATTAGCCAAGCTTCTCAGCCCTGGAAGTTTACAGTTTAGTAGTAAAAATCGTGGAGAAAAACACACATTGGAAAGCATACAAGCATTAGAAAGTCACATAGAATAGCAAATCTAATATTGGTCAATTAAAGCCATACAGGAATTTCAGGGATGAACAAAGGACTCAAAGGAATGAAACAAATCCTTTTAAGAGAATATCAGTGATTTACTCTGGGATGTTTATCCCACGTGAATCAAACTTTAGACTGGTACTACAATGGTAAACTCAGAAAATATTACTTAGGCCAGACTACAAAGCACCAAGTGTACCCTGAATTGATGACTTTTTGTTCATGAGCATGTGTGCAGGTGTGTTTGCGACGGTACAGGTGCAGGTGTGTGTGTTGGTACTCATGTGGGCAGACCTATGGGCACCCAAAGCTACTTGATTAGTTTCTTTACTTGATTACTTTCTCTCCTTATTCAATGATGCAGGAGGTCTCAGCTGAACTCAGAGCTTGCTTGTAAGGCTGGTCTAGCCTACCTCTTGACATGGGGATCCTATGATTCAGCCTTTTGAAGGCCAGAAGGACAAATAGCTGCCACACCAGCATAACATTCCCTGAGTGCATAGAATCTATATGTAGGTCTTTGTGTTTGCATTGGCAAATAACTTACTCAATGAGACATATCTCCAATCCCTAGCTGAAGGATTTTAATCAATGAAGTGAAAAAAATAAAGGTTTTGGAGATAATTCATCTGACTGAATTATATGTAATTTTTAGCCATTTATAATGTTCATACATATTCTTTGTCTTTTTCTCTTTGGTCCAAAATTTAATATAGTAAATCTTTAATTCCACACAAATAAGTACTCCATAAAAATTAAGAAAATGTTGTTTATACTATAGTGTGTAATAAAATATCTGACATAAATATTCTCTTTTGACAGCTGTAATTTTGGCACTAGAAGGTTGAGGTACAATTACTTCAACCTTTAAATATCAACTCTTTAAATATCAACAATGATGATTTTAGGCACTTGCTGTGGCTGGAAATTTTAAACACTGCAGCAATTTAAGAAATCTCAGTAACTGACTTATTTCCATAATCTCAATCTCAGAACATGGAGCCAGCAACATGATCATGAATAGCATGGAGCCCAGTAGTCATGTACCAATCCTCAGTGAGGTACAGCTTTCTAACTTCTCATCATCTTAACTGGACAGAAAGGGAAGGAATGAATCTTCTTATGGAACCCTTGAAACATCTAAATTTGTATTGTCATGGACCATGCCACGATAGTGACTTAGTAAGGACCATTCCCTATGTTCTAAATTGGACTTTAATGGAAGTAACAAAATGTGTGGTCAGAGTGAACACCAGAAATGATATAAAGAATAAAAGCAATATTTTGGGCTAGATAATAAGTATTTAAAGGTACTACTTTTTCTTTACAATGTAAGAATCAAGATATGAGCTATTATCCAAGTTCAACAGCAGTTTAAAGTCCACAGTTTTCACAAAATTCTCTATTGTCGTATATTTTCATCATAATCACAAATGCTTAGATAAAAACATCAAAAGTTAGTCTATCTCTTCTTCATTAAATAGTTTCCTTTCCTGATGGTAGGGAACATTAATTTTGTAATCTGGCTCTTTTTAATCTATTTTTATGATGGGGCAGGTTCTTAAGAAGCATCAAATAAGCAGTAATTACAAAAGGTTTTGTATATAGCAATAACGTGATAAAAAATAAATATGCAAACTAAACAACCAAGGGAAAAATTATGAAAGACTAAATTGAATCATAGGCTGGAATCATTTTGATGATCCATCAAATTCATTTATTCACTTATGAAGACTACAAGCCATCCTCCAATTTTGAGATGCAAAAATTTGTCTTATCATATCCAGCATGTACAGCAAGTTGTCACAGAGAATACTGTTTGTCTCTGTGCATTAAAATCAAAATAAGCACAGTATGTTTCCTCATTGCACTAATCATCCGTGCTATGATTGACATGGATGATGCAATTCCATGAAATGAATAGGGACAGATGAAATAATACGTAATGCCTATTTACTCACACAAACACAAATTTTTGAATGTTATAATGTTAAAGAAACATCTCGATGTATGGCTTAGTAAAATACTTCTGACAATTACAGAATTAAAGTTATATTGAAGTACTAAATTAGCCTGATTGACTCAATAACGTTCAACTCCACCAGAAAAATTTTCCTCTTCTAATTTATTTTCCCCATGCAGCAGAATCTAAAATGGTTCCGAGAACGTTTTATTTACTGGCCAATTTGTAGACATCTCCACTCAGCCTACACAGTAACAAGCTGGCACTAATAAGCCATACATAAAGATCCTAGTTATTAAAATACAAATTAGGCACCATTTATGTTTATACATGTGTAAGTACAATTAATATTTCAGCCTTAGTTGGAAACCAAATTGCTTTAGTTAACCAGCCGTTGCAATGCAGTCAAATGAGATCTCAGATGCAAGTGGAAAAGATCTGTTTCATGGAAATAATAGAAACTATTTCATGCGGAACAATGAGTTTACCAAGCTCACGCCCCTCACCTCCACCCGCCTGCCCTTAATCAAATGATTGGTCCACCTTTAGTGACATGATATGCCTCCTTTAACACCCAGAAGTTGCATGGAAACCTGCCAGACACAGCTGGAAGATGTAGCTTATTTATAAATATTGGTTTGAACTTGTAAATGCACGACCACATACATTTTAATCTAGTTCGAGTGTGTGTGCCCTTTGATCCCTCTCTAGTTATTAGCAGCACACACGTGCCAAACAGCGGAGCTGGCTGGCCAGTTGTTCCCTCAATCGTGTGTCACGTGGGGTTGGCGTGGAGCTGAGGGAGAGTGTGAATTTCAGGAGCCCCTTCCTGTTTGCCAGCTACTGCTGCTCTGCCTTTTGTCCTTGCTGTTGATGTGATTTCTCCACTTTACACAGCAGGGGATGTTAATCAAGTTCTGCCTAAGTAATATTAATGAAACTTGCCAACTTACACTTGAGGGAAGAAGCAGAATATTATATTTCCTTTTGAAATGTAAATGCAGCTCTTAGGAAACTCTTTCTGCCTTCTACATCGCCCTAGTGTTAAATTACTAAATATCTTCTTCACTGGTGAAGATAGTCAAATGCCTTAAACGATAAAAGAATTATAAAGTGTAAAAGGAGGACATTTTGGAATCTTATATTTAAACTCAAATTAAACATTTTCATGTGTTTGCTTAAAACACTGACAAAACTTGCAACCCTTTTGGGTGCTTTATCAAAACAGAGACCTGCTGTTGATTATGCTTAATTACCAACCAATTTGAATGTTATTCTTGACTTAAAGGGTTGATTTAGCTTGATACATCTACAAATTATAAAACTATCTATTTTTCAGAAAAAAAAAGATGGGAGCTGAGTGTTCTACTTTACTTCTTTTTAATCATTGGAATCTAAAATTTGAGTAAGGTTAGTTCAGGTTGTATTCTCCAGGCATAGAAATCATCACAATTTTAATGTTCTATTCCATCATGGTCTCCTTAAGAGGAGGCTGTTGTGTACTCTTGGTTAAAATGTAAGGGTGGGAAGTACTCTAACCCTCAATCACACAAACCCTGGACAGATGGGTGCTGTGCAAACAGGAGGCACCATCTCCCACGAAGTGTGTGCAGGAAACGTGAATCCACAGGCTCCAATTCCTGTTCCCTTTACTCTCTTTTCAAGATTATACGGTATAAATACATCCCAAACGGGAACTAAAAAATAGAGTTTGTACAAGAATTCTCTATGTAGTATTAAATGATAGGAACATTTAATCCTGGGCTAAAAAAATGTATTTTCTACCCATTTAAAATTTAATAATGGCTTTTGTATCATTTCGAACACATTTGTTATCCTCAATGAAATGTTCTAACAGTGTTTCCTACTAGTCACAGTGACTATGGGACAATAATAGAAGTAACAATTCTATCTATAAAAAATTTACATCTCACAAAGAAGAGCAGGACATAAAATTCTTGGCACCTTATCATTTAACTGGTATCATGTTGGAAATGAGTAAAATAGGCAAAATGTTAGAGTGTCTTCCAATTGATGATATTGAAGATGCATAAACTATGCATCAGGTAACATATATTGAATGTTCTGTGGTAATTCATGCCCACCTACCACTTTTCTATAGAGAAATAAAAGGCATTGCTAAAACGAGGACTTAGCATCAATGAGCCCAGTGGCCTAGAGTTCAGAACAATCTGGGAAAGAAATCTCTCATAAAAAACAGAGCTACTGACTAAACACACCAACAATGGTAAAGAAGGGATTAGATTAAGTCTATGCCGAGTCTTTATTTTTTTAACAAGGACCAAAAAGACTAAATGATTTAATGAAACAAAAGTTTGTTTTGTTTTTGTTTTGTTTTTGCCCCAAAGAAAAGGTTTAGTGTCTATATTACAGAGGAAGACTGTGAGATGTAGATGATCCTTTGAGTTCTGCTAATTACCCAAGAGTCAAAAGCAATCACTAGCAATTGCACTATAACAATACCACACAGATACAACCTCATTTTATGTTTATGATACGTCACATATCATCTTCAAGTGAAGAAGAGACAGTAAGAAAACATTCCCTCCATACAAATCACCAAGGGTATTCATTTGGGTTATAATCAAGAAACACAATTTTAAGGTCATTTCCCTTCTCTCAAAGATATTAACTGCATGCCAATCACCTCATTACAAAAGCTCATGTTTGTCAGTGTTCAAAGTGCTTGTGATTTTTTCATGTTCAACATTTTTTTCATATATTACCAGTGACAATCTGATCTTTATTAACCTCACCATGACAAACAACCATGAGTAAAGCCAATATCTAATAAGACCCGAGAATCCAGTCAATATGATCAATTCACTGAGAAAAGTCAAATAAGATGGTAGTTAAATAGCATCACTACTTAATAGATTGTTTGTTACCAGGAAGTAAATAAATAAGAAGGATCAGAAATGTCATGCAAGGAAGCTCATAAAAAAATCATCATGGTATTTAAATGTTTCCTTCCATATGAAATGAACAAGGGAAGACATGAACACCAAGTGGTGACGCCCCTTCCTAGCCCTCGTGATGATTAAGTTTCTGAACTTTAAACCTGACACCTTTTAAAATAAGATCTCAGAAAGTATCATTAACTGGTTTTCAGACTCTAGTCCTTATTGAAATAGCATCAAAGTGCTGAAGGAAGGTTACAGGTCAAAAATAAGTTGTCTGGAGTTTATCAGCAATTAGAGACTGAAAACATCTCCATTATAAACTTAGGCATGAAATGTCTTACAGAAAAACCTTAGGTGACAATATGAGATCTACTTCTTTCACTGGCTATTATATTAGATGGGTAATGAAAAGTTCATCATTACAGGGAGGGTTTCTGTAATGTTGTATAATTAACCAGCATGCCTTAGAACACAAACCAGCTTATTGAACAAAAAAGAAAAGGGGAGATGTAACGCCAGCTGGCATGTCTAGAAGTAGTTCAGAGAAGAAGGAGGGATGCTTCCAGCAAAACAGACGCAAATCAAACTGTAAGAGCTTGATGCTTGCACATGCACTTCAGTCACTTCATACATCAACACAATTACAAACTATGTGCCTCTTCTTATAAGCCAGTTACACGTACACTGGTTTCCAAAATGACTATGAGGATTATGCAGAGATCATGATTCAATGCTTCGTTAATATACTTCTAATGCTTATAAGAATGGAAGAACATGTGAATATATTTTTCTTTCTTGTACATAAACATGAGCATGAATATTCCAACTAACTTAATTGGTTCTGGTTACTCACAAAAGAATAAAATAGATTTTGGCAGTTTGGGGTCAAATTCTAATAACACTGAAAAAATTCATCACTGAATATATTGCAATGTGACCAAAACTATGCAAACAAAAATGCTGACAAACTCAAATGAAGTGATTATTAAAAAGATCCTTACTGCAAAATCTTCCCTCCATTGGTGTGCCGCTTGGACTTTCTCTGCTTCCATAGCCAGGCGCTGAAAAAGAAATGGTAAATCTTAGATGCACACGAGTATGACTATAGGAACATAGAATCATACCATAATACACTACCTGTCAGCTCAGTGGTATAATTAATTATGGGGCATGAAAAGCAATAGACAACATTTATTTTTGATTCATAGTTGAGAAGCCAGTTACCAATCTAACCTAGTAGAGTTGATGCTACAGCAATAATCTATTGTTCTTAAATATAACTGGGGAGCTGCCTCTCTTGTTTTTAGCAGGAATGAGTGCTTTCCTTCAAGGAAGTATATTTCAACATATTTTTTTTGTGAAACATTTTAATAAAGTGAAGATAGTATACTGATTGGAGTATAATCCTGTTCTTTGTAAGCACTACCAAATATTTCAGTCAGTAGAAAGAGAAGGATGTTAATAGATCGACGAGTAAATGGTCACCAAACAAGCTCATTTATAATAACGAGTTTGGGATTTCCTATTTGCTGAATGTATTCCTAGATGTTTGAAAGATGATTTTTAAAGACTGTAAGCTCCTAACGCACGCACTTGGAAATGGCTTCCTTTCACCTCCCTGTAGTATGATGAAGTAAGCTGAAGTATAAAGCTGCTTCATTGACTTCAGGTAGGTTTAAGCTGAATTATAGGGGCAGATATAGCACAAACTTAAATAGAAAATACACTTTGAATGTAAATGTATTAAATTCACTTATAAAGCAACCAATAACAGGTAGACTTTGGGAAAATATTAGTACAAAGTGTTTTTGTAATTTATGTTACACTCTCTAAGTAATATTTGCTGGTATTTGCAATTCCTGAGTCAAGTCTATATCAAATCATCCAAGCATCCCTTTGGCCACTCTTTACAATGACATGTGGGTTTCTATCCTTCAAGTTTAACACTGCAATACGTTCATTTTTCTAAGTAATTACATAGGTCTTGCCAATGACTATGTAATATATAAACATAATATATAATTCATATATATTTGTGTAATATATAAATATAAAAAATATAGGAGATTCAACTCTCAGTTCTTTGATTTCCTCAAGTGTGTCATGGAATGTGGATGTCTGAACACACATATACACACACATACACAATTTAAACTTTATAACATAAAGCACCTTTATTGTGAGAGTCTACCTAAAGATAGCAAATTAAATATATAAAAAAAGATATGTATTTTTAAAAGTTGCAGTACTAAAGTTGCTAAATCTTATTTTCTCTGCTTGAAATATAAAATTAGGGAACTCATAAAAATATACTACTGTTATATATATCTTTATTCATAAAGAAAAAATAAAACTTTAATCAAGTTTCATAAATGTTCCAAATACAGACTTTTAAGAGAGTCTGTGTTATAAATAGCACATTCACTAACTGCTCTTTCTAGTGGCAAAAGACCAGAAGGTCATTACTTATAGAAATTGACATGCCTTCTAGACACTGGCAAGCCTCTAATTAACTTCTGTTCCAGTCAAGTGACATTTAAAAGCCAATAATCTACCACTGACTGCCATAGGGAAATTGTACTAAGACTAATAAAATCCCTATCTAATAAAATATGAATATTTTACTGTTAGCCAATTTCCATTTCTACAGCTGGATATATGGATATGTCCTATAACTACTGCTTATTTACAAAGAAAGAAAACATAATTATGTACTTGGCATTAGCAGTCTTGGCAGTCATGGGGCTAGAAGAAAGAGACCAGAGTCTGCTTTCTGGCCACAGTGGAGACATGGCATTCTAAACAAGCTGGAAGGTCCCTGGCTCATCCAGCCTTAACATAGTGCTACCCCTTGGTAATCTACAATGTCTATGCACAAGAAGAGATTATAAAATAAAGTCTCCTAATAATTTATGATTTTTCAGGAGGATGGACAGAGCTGTTGTTACATTATTATTGTCTAGCCAGGGGCTCTCTAGTAAAACTCCAGAACACTGAAAGATTCCACCCACTGGATTGATAACCACTTGGACAGGAAACTGTATAAAGGAGAACTCTGAAAGGCTGAGGAAGAAGAATCATTGTGAGTGATACCAGGATGGACTCCACAGAGAGATCAAAAAATTAAAATTAAAAAGTCCAGAAATGGTATAAAGCCTGGCGAAAATAAATGTAGGCTGGAAGAATGGCTTCTTCACTCCTTGAGAGTGCTCCACTGTACTATATGATATGCCTACTTTCAACACTATGCTCTGAGTATCTTGTGTGGGTTCATTTGACAGAAATCAAAAGGACTGGGAAGAAGGGGAGCCAAATAGGAGAGCCATACTGAACACTAAATTAAAAAAGCACCTGCCCCATCAAGAGCAACTGAAGAAGGATAGCTGCCCCTGGTCATGAGCATCATCAACTACATCTTGTCATCTTTAGCTTTGTCTTTGCATTCTTAACCTATCTGAGTTGATGTTGTATTCCTTGAAAAGCAGAACTTACTGACTGGTAAACATCTTTGTGACATAGGTTCAAACACACCCAAACATTGAGCATGCAAAACACATCATCCAAGTAGGGGCAATTATCCATCACAGGAAGTTTAAGGCACTAGCTAGAGTAGCAATGGCACCTTCCTAAAAATCAGCTTGTTCTCTTCATAACTTCTCTCAGTTATGAATTTCTCAAGATGACCTTGCAGAAGTAGAAGCTAGACATGCAATGAACGAGAGCTTGATTTGACCAGTACTTCTTAGCTCCACATACTTCTTTGTCCACTGCACCAATTCTTTCTTTCCTTGAACCAAAAGTATATCTTAGTACCCAGAAAATGAACTTGGGGTCCCTGGACCTCTTTATTGGTTTTCTTCCCAATAGGGCCACAGTGAGAAAGTTTTTTTCTATCCCCTCTCACCACCAGGCACCATCATCTCTTTACCTGGGATGCTGCAGTTGGATTACTAAGCCTCATCTATCTTGGGCTCCCTGCGTCTATACTTTGGCTCTAAAAATTCCACTTCCCATACCTAAAAAGAAATATTAAGTTTAATTCTGTTTATGTGATGACAAAGCAGAGAGGGCCACCTAAATGGCTTTATTCAAAATGTATGAGAAAATCATTTATATATAACTTGGTGTATTTCAATTTTATATACCCCTATTTCCATTGATTTGCACATTAAAATAAACAAACAAACAAAAACCAAAAAAACACCTTAAAAATGACTTTTACAGACTCAGTTTTTAGAAAGACTGGCCACTATGCCTTCAGGAACTGAAGGTCAAGCTCATTATACAATGCCAGGTTTTAATTTCCCATAATTCCATCAAAAGTCATATCATAAGATATCCATAGTGTACATAAAGACATTGTTGGATCAACACTAAAACAATGACAGAAATCTATTATTTTAGGTTAAATAAAAAACAAAATTGCAACATAAGATCATAAAATAAGCTAGCTTCTGAGCAGTCTTTACAAAATCATCCTTCAAATGCAATCATATTATCACTAACAGTGAAGAAGCCTTTGATGTGCTGTGGTCTTCAGGGACCAGAACAAAATCCAAGCAAGCAGACTGGAAGCAGCTTATCAGATGAGAGAAAGGCCAGCTCCTTGGAGATCTATTCATCCCCAGCCTTCACACTGTCATATCTGCATCTTTTCCACCAGCATTGAATTCCGATATATGACGTGGAAGTCAAATAAAAGAAGTAGAGGTATAGTGAAAAGAGACAGTCCTATCATTCCAATCAGTAATATTCAAATATATGTCCTCTTACAAAAACAGCATTTTCTAAATTTCCAAGTATTCTGCTTCCCAGATTATGAATTAATTTTAGGCTAGCTTTTTTCAAAAGAACTTTTGAGTACAATCAGTCATAAGCATTTCTTTAAAGAGCTTTGAAAGCAAAATATGAAGCAACACAGAGATGTTCATTTAAGACTCCAAGGCCGCTGACATTCAAATTTAAATAGGCAGTGTTGACTTAGAGAATCCATTCAAACAAGTTCTAAAACAATGCCTCTGATGGCATAGATCAAGATTTTTCTCTATAATAAAGGGCAGCAGACATAAAGAGCAGGCTAATTCAAGAAAATATGCATTTTATGAGATTTTGATTAATGTTCAAACAGTTAATACCAAATAAGGGCTGGAAATTGCTGTATTGTACCTGTATTGACAATCTAATTATCACTCTAATGGGTTTTACTAATTCTCATTAAAAGGTTCTTATAGGATCAGGACACACATTTGAATGGCCTACTAAAAGATTTTGAAAACAGCAGATTAAAGTGAAAGAACACACTTCCAAATTCTGAAGAAAAGTGCACAGACTTTGTTTCTGAGGATGGTGGTGGGGTAGGGCTCCCAGTTGTGCAATTAAATGATGAATGTAACTGTCTTTAGCATCTCCGATATTTGTGTATTTTATTACAATTCTATTTATACATATATATGTGGAAATCTACAGTGTTATTTCCATTCCAACCTCACTAACACAATTTTATAGAAAAGATTGTTAGAACTGCAGTCATTGAAGACCATGTTAATTTTAACATGTTATTATGAATAAAATGAATAAAAATTCCTCATCTGTGCCTACATTTCCTGTTTCTTCACGTACAAAAGCTCACATCTATAGGAACATATTGAAACAGACTTTCATAAGCTATTTGAGTGGGGGGCAGAGCACGGATTCCTTATTTGAGTAATTAAAGCCTAATGAGAGCCTGTCATCTCGACCTGCATACAGATATGGCCTTATCCTAACCTTGTATCCTACCTAAGATTTCAGGAAGAACAGAAGCTCTCGGGCCTTACCCTGGAGCATTGTTAGATTTGGGGGGAGTTTAAAAGACGTAACAAGGACACATTCCATTCAGACAAAAGGTTCTTACTAACAATGAAGCACACTGGGTGAACAAAATTGTCCCTCATTTTTGGGGTGAGGGAGCAAAGTTGTAATTTTTTAGGAATTACAAGGAAGGGGAAATCTTGCAGTATTAGGAAGCAGGCTTAGTCAATACGTGACCTGTGTTCCATGACTTAGGTAAGGGAGCAGAGCATACGGACATAGGCTATGTGACAGGGATCACTTTCTCTCAGGGTAGAAGTGTGAGGTTTGTTAATTTGCGAGCCATGCAAAGCAACAATATTATGCTACTTCTGAACTTGGGCAGCACGGTGGGCTGCTCACAGGCCCTACTTAGGACGTGGTTACATGAGAGGTCCTGGTTGTCTAAGAGCAGAAGTGATAATCTTTCAGAAGGGAGATTGGTGCTGATGGTGAGAGGGGTGTGGGCTCCTTAGAAGCACCTTGCAGAACCAGAATTGAGATGACCATGACCAGACCGCACTCCTCAAGGGCACCTTATTTATGGATAGCTCTTACTGTGTTGTTTGATTCTTCCTCTCTTTAAACCTAAAGACCATATTAGTACCTTAACGACAGACTTTGTGAGTTCAGTAAATAAAACTCCTGTCTCTGCTTTTCCCCATCACCACTCTCTTGAATTGTCTGACAGATTAGAATGGGTAGCTGAGTCTTGCTTGTGACTTGGCCTTAACTAAAAGCTCTAGTGTCAATAAAATGGGTCAAAATACACTTTTTCATAAATAGCTTAATATTGGATTAATGTAGTTTTAATCATTTATTTTTTCATTTTGTAAAACCAGAGATAAACTGTTGCCTAGAAAGAACTTTCACCCTATATTCTATTGTCTTTGATAAAGAAAAGAACCCTACAAACAGAAGATAAATGTAAACACCAGCCCAGCCACAAAACCTGTTTGTAAAATATTCCAGGGCAATGGTGGCATGGAACTTTTGGGAGTTACCAACCAATTTCTTATTTCTTATTTGGCTTAAGGCTCCATTCTCAAGATAGAACCTGTGCTCAACACTGCTTGGTGATCAAGAAGCAGAAACTAGATAGTCCAGAGACCTAAGGTAAAACCAAGTACTACTCATTAAAAAAATATGTAACAAAAGTATGACTTTTATGATATTCTACTCTATTCATAGATCAGTACCTCAGCCATTATCAGAGATTCTTCCTTCTGCGAGACATTAAGCACAGAGAGAGAGAGAGAGTGAGAGAGAGAGAGAGAGAGAGAGAGAGAGAGAGAGAGAGAGAGAGAGAGAGAGAGAGAGAGAGAGGATGATCTCAATCTGCCATTTAAGCAAGGTTATTTAACCAAAGACATCATCCTTGGCTCTATCTTGCTATGCCTTCTCAATCCAGACTTTACAAGTTGTCTTCAGGAGTATTTCTGTTTCATTTATACTTGATTAGAAATTTTTTTCAGAGTATTTGCTCTTGTTTAATGTCATAAAAAGGGATTTTTTTCCTTTTTTTTTTTTTTTAAATCAGGGAAATTCTTAGACCTAAAGTGCATGGTAATGCAATTGAAAGTAACCTCCAATATTAAGAAACTCTCCTAAACCCTGATAAACAATGGTCTATCTGCTCAGGAGGTCAACAGAAAAAGAAGGAATTATGTAAATCAGTAAATAACTTTCTTTAAATTTAAATTTGTAAAAGGCTAACTAACTAGAAATAAAGTATGCTACTCTTTAGTTATTTGTGTCAACTCAAATACCTTAGCACATCTCTAACTATTTAAAGGGAATTAAAAGACAATTATCTACCAAATAAATAATTATTATTGCATCCTAAACCATAAATGCATCCTAACTGTTGAGCTGAAATGTAAGGATAAACAACTCATTGAGAATTTCCCATTGTTAAAATGCCACTTTGTGTGAAATAAAGATCACACACAACTGTGGTAGTTTTGGTTTTTGGTGTGACCTTTCAGAAATTATAATATATGTAAAACATAAGAATGAAACTTGCTCAAACCATGCTAGTCATCATTTATTTTTCTATTTGTAACTAGCTAAAAAATAAAACTTTGGAATGGAGCTTCTGGTTCTGGTTGTATAGATTTCAGCCTCGATCTGTCATACTAAGTAAGTGCTTGTGAAACTAACCACAAGGATTCGAGTCAAATCTCAGGGTTGTAACTAACTCTGAGCAACTGTCAGACACTTAGAAAAAGGAAGCCAAGGTAAAGGAGGTTTCATCGGATGGAAAAAGCAAAGCCCCTCTTAGCAGCAAGAAAGCAAACGATGTACAACAGATGACTGCATCACCTTCCTTCTGTCCCATGGTATAAAGCAAAAACAGTAACATTAATAAACTGAATGCAATTTTCCCATCAGATATGTGGCTGGCCACCTGTAAAGAATCACCGATGAGCCTGTTTAACCACCTTGGTCCTCTAACCAGGGATGCCAGTCCCATTACTGTTCAAAGATTCTGACACATATGTGGGTCAAGTCTGTCACTCAAGCTCACTGTGGTACACCTTCTCTTCACATCCGGGACTTGAGAAGACTCTTCTTGCGCAGTGTGTTTTAAGGGGGTCATAGTTGTCTAGTTAATGTCACTCCTTCAAAAAAATTAAGTAGAAAACAATTTGACTGAAACCAACAAAAGCTACTCTCCTCCATGATGCCACGCCTTTTCACTCTTATGACACACACCAGGCTGTTCCCAATCCCCCTTCTAAATGACCGTGAGTTCCTTCCATACAAAAGCAACAGTTCTCCCGTGTCTGTATAGCTCCCACATCGTTTACCTGTATGGCAGAGAGCAAGCCCATGATCGCTGTGTGTGTGGAAATGTAGAGGTAATGACTTTACCATGACTTCATCAAGACTGATAACCAAGTTCAGAGAAGCACCATCATTTATTACCATGACACTTGGAAATGCCAGATATTGTTATGACCTTCTTGCCTCAAAACTTATCTTCCTTGGTGACAAGCTTATTTCCCAATAAATACATCATCATTTAATTTTTTTAAATGCTAAATTAACTGAATGTTCCATGAACATTTAAAAAGTGTGGTATTTCACCAATATACAGCACAGATTTATACAAGGTCAGCTCCTCAGCTCGTCTAGTCCTTCGTCCTGCTGAGAACTGCTCTGGGCCTCTATGTAGCTAAGCTAGAATGTCAAAGTATTTATTTAGGAGACAATGCATCCAGAAAAAGCAAATAGCAATTCTTCGCTGGGGAACTCAAAGTATAATATTAATACCAATGGCCACTGTTGTGGCCAGAGTATCTTCTCCACGTATTAGCATTTAACTAGAACTATTAAACCCAATCAATATGTATCTAACATATTATCTTATGACTTACTACTATGTGATTTTATTATTTGTATTTAGATCCTCCCCATTTAGCCTTTGATTTCTCTCTTCATAGCAGTGTTCTCAACCTTCCTGACACTGAAACCCTTTAATACAGTTCCTTATTATTTTGTGGTGTCCCCTGCTAACTGTAAAATTATTTCTTTGCTACTTCATAACTGCAATATTGCTATTTCCATGAATCATACTGTAAATATCTGATATTCAGGATATCTGATATGCAGACCTGAAGTGGGTTGGGACACTCAGGCTGAGAATCACTGCTTTTAAGAGGCTAGATTCTTATGTCACTACTCTAGCAGTAGTCTAATCAGAAACATTAGGGATCCAGATTAGGATTCAATGCTGGCATGTCTGTCAGGTGAGATGCAAGAAGATGGCAAAAACCAGATTTATAAACCAAAATAAATTCCATATTTACAGATATCAAGGAGGCCCACAAGATGCCTGGAGATTACAGGGAAGGAGGCCCACAGGATGCTTGGAGATAACAAGGCCTTCCCAAGCACGGTACTCAATAGGGCTCATGGTTCCTGCATTAGGTTTTCCCTCCAGTGTGGGGTGGGCTAATGTAACCCTCCTGGTTTGAGACCTGCCTCTGATAGACACACCTCTCTGCCCATCTTCTGCTATTCGCCACGCCTCCAACCTGGTTCCAGTTACATTTGAAAGCTCCACCCCCACAGAGAAACAAGGAAGTCGCTGATTGGACTGTCATGCTGACGTACTTGGCGGGAGTGGTTTTTGCCCCAGGTAATATACCTGTTGGGGGGACAAAGGAGATTCATTAAAGATCAAGATGGCTGAGCAGTCATGTCTCCTGTCTAATTTTTACCTTTCCACGTGGGTAGGTATGTCTGTGGCCACTCTATCCCATCCCTAACTCTCTCTAGCAGCTGCTCTTCTTTCTAACTCCATATTTCCAGGTTACCCACTGTTTTAACGTTGCTGATGGGCAGTAACAGGCTAACCCATGCTAAGTTACTTATCTGAGTCTGTCCTTTTATCATGAAGCTCATTCTGATCACCAGCAGTGAATCGTATTGGGTGTTCAGTATATGAGCTAAAGAACAAGTGCCAAGTGTCCCATCCTAAATACAAGCACAAAGTAGACAGTGTATACATGGGCTAGAAACCACTCATGGTGGAGGAGGTGAGAGTACAACAGCAGCAGTGACATTCAGCAGATTCAAACACATCACATCTGATTGTGTCTGCACTTACAGAACACAGAGCCTTCTGCTTCCAGACTCTCATAGTCCACTGAAGGCTGCAAGCACTGTCTTCAGTACTTCTTCAATAAGATTGTCTCACACACCTGTGGAAAACACTTGATGTGTCTAAACATCCAGCCCAGGTGTGGCAGTTGTACTAGGGAACTCTACACATGAACATTCTCCAGTCCTACCATAGACATATTAATCCTGAAGCCCTTGGAGTGAGTCCTGTCACTTTGAGATCTAAACCTCTACGTGCATCTGACTAACATCCTTCTAAAGCCAGTGTCTACAGTATGCTACAACCAGAAAACTTATTATATTTAGTGCAAATTCTCACAGCTGTGGGAAATAAAAGAGCAAAAGCAAACTATTTCTTTTAAAGCTCTGGTCCTGAAGAACAACACTTGAAAATAAAGCATTTTGGAAATGGGTTTGTGAAGCAAAAGCCACTGGTTGCATGCGTGCCAATTTAGAAATGCAATCAGGCCTTAAGCTCGAACTTTTGGTATGATGGTAGCCTGAAAAATTTTGTCTCTGGAAGAGTTATCTTTGATTTGAAAACAATAAAACTAGAAGGATGAGGATCTTGTGGTTGAAACAAAACATGTAGAAATCACCATAACAAATAACTTCCAAAGGTACACAGTGATTGTTACAACCAAATGTACATAGGGATTTGTAGGTATTTTATTAAAGCCTCAGTGTTCCAAACATTTTCTCCAGCTCTTAGAACACTGTTCTATCACAAGTAAATTTTTTCAAAAATGTTACATGTGAATTTACATAGGTAAATGCAAAACTGAAGATGAACAAACAAAAAGTCATTAATGGGGAGGGTAGATAAAATGAACATCCATCTAATTTATTATATCTATGATGACAAGACCATAAAGAACCATTTATTTTCTCATATAACTTTCAAGACATTATTATCCATAAAGTATTGGCCGTTGTATTTTTCTGATAACAAATTAAGACTTTTATAACAGCTTGAATTACTAGCTCTCAACTCCTATGATAGGGTGATTTTACAATCTCCCACTGTTTTTCCATCGCTTCTGAATAGATATTTGAGGTGATCTGCTAGTATGTATCAATATAAAGACACAGAGAAGGGCAAGAATATCAGCAAGCACTGCTTCTGCTTTGGCTATTGGATACAATTCTCACACAGGTTTTCACTTTTAGTGACAGTTTCGTGGTGTATAGTTTGATCAGTGAAGAACGTGGGAAATAGTAAACCACATGCTAAATTGAACAGCTAGAATTGATTGGGTAGCCACAATCTCATTTGGTAGAAGTCTTTACCCTAGTTACTAAGTTGAAGTCATAATTTCTTACTTTGGTACAGAATTTATTTTGATGCAAAGTCAAAGTTTTTATTGGTATAAATTTCTTCAATTGATACAAAAAATTTTAAAGTACAAGGTTTAGAGCCAGTCCTTCTATAACTGTTATTACAATCTGATCTGAGATGTTTAAGCCTGTGAGTTAAGGGCCAGATAGCAAATTCACAGCTCTGAGTTTATTATAAGGGAGTTTTCAGATAATTTAATTAGAAATAGCTAAGAGGAGTTAATGGACAACAGTCCAGATTACTTTACATAGATAGTGGGTTTTCAAAAACATCAGAAATCCACAGAATGTTATTTATTTTATTAAATCCTCAGAATGATATTTTATTTTATTTATTCACTTGTTGTTGAGACAAATCTGCTCCTACCAGCTCCCCATTTGTGGATTCAGAGAAGCAGTTAAGCATCTATACCTCCAGGTAAAGTTGTACATTGTGGCTAGATAACCACTGGGCAGAAATTGCCTCTCTCTCCTGCAGACCTGTACTGCCCTTAAGAGGACACAAAGCTAAAGGTTAGGACAGCTTAATTCAGCTGAGACAGAATAAAGTAGTCCTTAATAACTCCTATTTTCCAAAGTCTGTCAGAATATCCTGGGCCAGAAGGCTGAAGACTGATGCTCCAGCTTCCTGACTCACTGGGGCTGTATAGGTAGGCAGCTGTCTCTGCAGTTCCGTCTCAGTTCTGGAAGCTAAGTTAGGCTTCCTATATTTTCAGATAGTATTGGTGTCTCTTGGATTTCTGATAGGGTCAAAAGACTACTGATAGTCTCTTAGCCAACCCAGGCTATTTAGCATTGAGATCTGAGAAGATAGTTTTCAGATAATACACAAGGTAAACCAAGACATAGCACACAGATTTATAAGTCTTTTAAGTTAGGATAGATAACAGAGTATTCAATTTAATTGTCAAAGATGATGGACTAGATGTTAGGTGTTATCTTATACTTTATAAATTACAAGATGGTAATAATTGTGCTCAATTTATATTTGAAAGAAAAATTTGTTTTTTATTTGGACAGAAAGGATGAAATGTAGCAGATTTTTACCCCAATTGATTTAAATATTAATACAACAAGAAGCCTGTGATTGGGCAGTGGAAAAGAAAGGTGAGCAGAGATTTTCAGAGATGGGGGGTGGGGGCAGGGAGAGAGGCCAGAGAAGGAAGATAGAGGAAGAGAAAGACAATTCAGATTCCGTGTGGCTTTAAATAGCCACAGGTATTTATGAATATCATAATGTGAATATCATAAAGGATAAAATAATTGGGTTAACTTGTCTAATCTAGGTGGGTAGTTTGTATCATTAGCAATTGGCTCTAAAATTATTGTGTGGGTGTCTTGTGAATTGAGAATTTATTGATATATAAAACTGACTGATAATTATAAGCTTCTAGAGTTTTGACTTACTGGGTTAAGGGAATTTGTGACAAGGAGCCACAGCGGGTGCATGGCTGGGAAGGTACAAGTGTCTCTGAGGCAGGCAAACAGGAACTGGGAAGACTAATAGTTGGGCCTAGCTATGGAGTTGGCTAATCAGAGAACTCTGGGGCAGACAGAAGCTGGGTATAGCTCAGGAGAGTGACATGTTTTAATATTCCCTGCAACAGTCCAAATATGGTAGACACAAACCTGAGCTTCTTCACCTGTGCAGTGGATCCAGTAGAAGCCATTTCAGAGTTTTTACAGGAATTAAATGAGATTTAAACAAAACCATTTAAAACAATATCTCAGCCGCCTTAGCTATTTATTGAAGGTGTCAGCAAAGAAGAAAGTGGGCCTATGTCCTCAAAAGTACTCCAATGATTCTCACTGGCTGTAGGCACCTCCCCAGTTTTATAATTAGACATGGATTTCCACCACTCCTGTTCTTCCTACTTCCTACTCATGCAGTTGGCTTCTATCAAAGTTCTGCTTATGCCCTCCATGTAAGGTTACTCTGACTTACTGTAAACTATTTAACATTCCTACATTGTCATCTCAATTCCTCTTTTCCTTTTAATAATTCACATAAGAGCTTAGTTTACCCACAGAGACTGCGACTTTGGTGAGCAGGCTGTCCTAGAAAAAAAAAGTGTGATCTTAGGCAGTAGGCAGATTTTGTTTTCTATGTTGCTATGGAAACACCTCTCCCCCATCACTCTATGGGAGGGGTAATTGAATCATGTGTCCTCTTGATGCAAATGTACATTATATGCACAGCTGGGGTCAGAAAAATAGTAATAAGGTGTCCACCAACTGGTCTGGCTTGGTTTAAGAATCAGAGACATTATTCACTAATAATTGAAAAATACATATTCTTACTTGCCTCTTTTCTGGGAACTTAGTTTTTCAAATACAGAAAATATTTAGTATGTCCTTAGATTTTCCTTTTACTTGAGCAATACTACTACTACTACTACTACTACTATTATTATTATTATTATTATTATTATCATTATTATTATTATTATTATTGTTATTATTGCTCTCACCTACTTTTATCAGTTTCAGTGAAATCCTCCAGTAAATTACAAATCCTCTAATAGTCCTATGATTATTCTATAATTTTCTGCTCATACCTCTTAGATGTGAGTCTTTTCAACAGTGAGAAAATTTTAAGCTGTTGGCTCTCATGTGCAAAATTCAAGTATTCTTCTTTGTGTCTTTTATAAAAAACTGGCACTAAATACACATTTAACCTGTTACTAATACCAATTGTTAAAATGCCTGTTTGTTTCTATAATCTGTGGAATTTATTTCATATAGATTACATTAGTTAAACATCATAATATGAGAAAAATAAAAACAATGGCTGTGATCTTCCCAATATGAAGCCTTTACCAAGTGCTTTACAGAAGCTATTTCATGCAAATTTGGTAAAACAGTAATAGACGGCATACTATTGTATGGACAGTAACATAACATACTATTGTATGGATATTAATAGGCAGTATACTATCATTCAGGTAGTAATAGAATACTGTTGCACAGACAGTAATAGGCAGCATACTATTGTACAGATAGTAATAGACAGCATACTTACTATTGTATACTCAGTAATAGACAGCATACTATTGTACAGTCAGTAACACACAGCATACTATTGTACAGATGGTAGTAGACAATAGACAGTTCAAAGTCCCCTAAATTACTAAGTGGCAGAGGTGTTGGGATTTAATAGGAGTGACCTACTTCACAGCCTCTGCCTTTACCATGTGATGAACAAACTTAATATGTTGTCCTCATCACCAAGACAAAGAGTAATAAAAATCCTATGGTACAGAAGACCTCTAGATCTAGATTCTTGTCAGACAACTGAATTTTTGGGTCTAGTGTAGCCTCTATTCAATTTCAATTTTGCCTTCATCCTATAAGACAGTACATCAAATGCCTTAGTTGGAATTTTCTATCTATGCCTTTTAGAGACATTTAATCAACCTCAAAGTGAAAATATTTTTAATAAAACTGTCTGTGATGAACAGATATCCACTTTTTAGTTTTCTTTATCTCCTAATGAGCATAACTACTTGCACAGCTATTTCATTGGGAATTACAAATAACCTAGAGATGGTATGAAGAGGGAATGAGCATATACAAGGTATATCCAAACACTATTCCACAGGACAGAAGGAAACAGGCCTATCTGAGCATCCCAGAGCCTTGTCAGGGTTCTGGGGCCAAATGCTTGAAAAGACTCATAACTCTTAAAAGAGAATATTAAAAATCATTTCACCCAATCTTTGTAAGGGCTTAAAGTTAAAGGCAATGCTACTCTGAAACATGTTACAAAGCACTTAGTCTATTCACAAGCATGGAAAATATAAACAGGTCTATGTGTCTCTGACATAAACACAGAAATTAGGACAGCCCATTTTCAGCATCTGTTGATGATAATCATGTTAATATATTCAATTATAATATGAAATATCAAATATATATTTATATATAGGTAAATAGAAGAAAAGCAAAGATGAAAATTATCCACATTTCTAAAGATACAGCAGAGATCCCTAACAAAATACAATCGATTACTTAAGTCAATTAATACATATTTATTGATCTTCTAATTTCTTCATGTAGTGTGACCTCCTCCAGACTCAAGCAGGCTGAACCAGACCTTGTCCTTGCCACAAGCAGCTAGCCCACCTAAGGTGGAGTCTTCCCCCTTAAGTGAGGTCTATGCTCAGCTAAGTCTGCAGCTTCCCTATAGGAGTCATGCCCTGCTGAGCTGCTTCACCTGCCTATGGGACAAAACAACAAGATGCTAATGAGGTCACAAGATCTTGGCTTACTGGGGGATGGGTTCCCTGCCTATATATTCTCAGACTCTGAAATATACATTGGACCTTGATCAAACCTTTTGACTTGGTCTAGCTATTTCTCTCACAATCCGATTCCCCTATTTTTCTCCAGGCCCCTGCCTCTCTTTCAGGAACCCGGATTGAGTAGCTGCTGGTGGCTACAATGTTGAGCTTTATTTTGGAAGTTATAGTGGAGTCTCTGATAACTAAGTATAATTTCTATAGTCTGTGATATATCACAGCTCATTGATATGCTGTGATAGTGTTCATTATCAATTTGACACAATCTAGAATCAACTGGGATATCATTAATGGAATGTACATGAGGCATTATCTTGATAATAATAATTAATGTGGAAAGACTGGGTGTGACCATTTCCTGTATTGTAAAAATTAATGGAGAAAGTATGCTGAGTTGCAGGAGGAATACAATCATTTCTGCTTCCTGATTGTACATGTGAGACCAACTACTTCTAGCAAGTTCTTGCTATCTTAAGTTGTCTACCACAGTAGAGTGATTGTTTCCTTGGACTTGGATTCGGCATAAATTCTTCCTCTTAGAAATCACACAGCAACAAGGAAAGAAACTAAAACAGATGCTATATCAATACAAGCATTAATTTATCAATGTTTGGAATGCAGGAAAGTCTGAGAGGATGGTACTAGTGTAAAAATTGAGCAAAATGGGGATACCTCATAAAAATACCAAAAAGCAAGGGAGGTCCATTAAACCTTAAGACAAAGAACTTCAGAAGAGTTTACAGAGCAAACACTCATCCCCAAGGAATGCATGATTCCAGGAAACTTCCCCAGGAAGGCATATCTCCCCCCACCCCTCCTGAAAACCACAGGTATCTTTTAATCCTCACCTGGAGGAGAAAGGTCAATAGAAACAAAAGAACAATGGGAAAGATAAAGTGTAACCAGCCCCACGTTGTAAACTGTAACCAGTCCATGTTGTAAGCTGTAAAACTCTGTTCTGAAAAGGTCTAAAAACTTAGAGCTTTGTTTCCTCTTGGTCTCTCTTGTCCTAAATGCAAGGCAACCCTAGTATACTAGTTTCAATAAAAACTTCATGCAAATTTCAGCGACCTCCTTCCTGATTCTTTGCAAGTGGGGTACTCACGCTGAATATAACACTAGTAGATTTATCCACTCTAAATGAGTGAGGAGGGTCACTCTTGATGAGTCAGAGATAATTTCTTTTCCTCATGATCTCACTTGGGAGAGCTAAGAGGGCGCTCCTTTGAGGATCTTGTAGAAGGGCACTATTGTGTAAATGAGCTTGGCCCATAGGATCATATATCTGAAGCCAAATTCTGCAGTTGGTGGACTGTTTGGGAAAATCTGAGAGGTGTCGCCTTCCGAAGAATTTTGTCATGGGGTGCAGAAGGTCAAGCTTTGAGGTTTAAAAAGCCCATGCCAATCCCATAAAGTCTGAAAGACCCCTCCCTACCCTATTGTTGTTGCAGTCTCAACATGTAAGCTCTCAGATACTACTCTAGCTCTATGCCTATCTGTCTGCTGTCATGCTCCCCACTTCAATGGCATGAACTTTATTATTCTCTGTCAGGATGAACCATAAATAATTTTTTTGTTTTGTTTTGTTTTTTTTGTTTTGTTTTGTTTTTTAAGACAGGGTTTCTTTATATAGCCCTGGTTGTCCTGGAACTCACTCTGTAGACCAGGCTGGTGAAATGGTTTTTTTCATAAGTTGCCTTGATCAAGATTTCTCTTCACAGTAACAGAAAAGTAACCAATAGAGCACTAATCACATGAATGCAGATAACTTCACAAAATCCTCACCTAAAATCATCACTTCGAAAATTAGGTTGCCAATTTGATAAAAGCCATAATTTAAAGGACTGCAATAAAAATGTAGAATAATGGGATACATAAACTTTATTACACACATGTTTTAAGACAAAAATTTAGAATGAATTTATCATTTCAGAAGATCAGCTATGCTTCATATTGAAATAGTTCCTCATTATTGAGTTCATGATCTAAAGGTGTAGTTTCCAGCTAAGAAAAACAGATTCTTTTAGAATATTTAGTGATGAGTTTTATAAATCAGCAAAAAACTTGAGTTGAAAGTAAACAATCTAAGTAATTAAATGTCAGTGATATTCACCTCCACATAAAATTGTCTCCAAGGCAAGATCGCATATTCATGTACTATGAATAAAAAAAATCCAGCTTATCAATTAGTTTCTCCTTATCTTGAATGTAAGCCAACTCTTAATTGTTTCATATCTATAACTGTATTAACTATGAATAAATTGTTCTGGAAAAATTCTATTCTGTGGCACAAAGGAAATTAATTACTAAGAGACAATACTGGTCCTTTGCCTTCAATCAAACATGTAGAAAAGCAAGTCCACCTAATGAGAATTCAGCCTCATTAAGTTTCCTTAAATCTTATTTGTAATATAACACCACAGTATACTCAGTTCCCATAAAGTTGAATCAAATCAGGGCAGCACTGTGTGGATCTGTTTACTGCACCCTTCTCCTTGACCTAAGTGTGATCTCATATCCTCTTCATGCTGTAATACTGTCACATCAAATATTCTTTTATAGCGCTTTGGGCCATTTTCAATGAAATAAAGGAATTTTTGTAATACCTTTAAATCTATCACCATCTCCTCCTGGCATTGTGGAGGAAAAATCAATTCACAGAAACTTGTATTTAGAGATTGGCAAAGCTCTTGGAGATCATTAAGTCTCGTCTCTCTATAGACCTCAAAGTAGATTATAAAGAACACATCTAAGTAAGAATTGGGACATGAAGAAGGGGGACACACAATATTTTTTCTTAGAAAACAAAACATGCAATTGAATCATGGCACAAACCGCACAAAGTACATTCCAGGGTATTTATGGGTCAAAATGACATTTTATAAATACATTGTAAATTGGATGAATACTAACTAAAATCATAAAGAAGATAAAGGCTTATTATAGCTCCAAAAAGGAAAAAGAAAAGAAAAAAGGAAATCGCTAGAGTAAAAAGTTACATTTCTTTCTGCAGCCCCAAATCTACATTAATCCCCCTTCCACATAATCATTTCCTTAACTGTTATTATAAATCATGTGATTATTTTACATTCAATGGGTATATATTTAATGCACTTAAATATATAGTTTTGCATCTGTCCAACATAAGCATCCTCACTTGTATTTTTATTTAGACAAAGTAATAATTTCCATCAGGTCTGGAAAGAAATATTTCATAAGTTATTACTTTAAAAGACTTTCATAGTAATAGCTTACTGATAAAAGCTTTGAGAGCTTCCAAAGGCAATCTCGATTTATCAAGCTGCTTTTCAGCAAATAGGTGTTTAATTAGGTTGGCTCACACTTCTCTGAATTGGAGAAAGTAATCACCACCTTCTAACTCAAAGAACATAGCAAGTTCCTTTGAAAATTATTCCCTGAAAACCTTTCGTTTCTTCCTCCCATTCAGTTCCATCTTCTATGAGGGAAAACTTTGACTCTAAAAGTGTGGCTTTTTTTAATCAAAGAAAAAGTTAAAGAAAAAAAAAAACCAAAAAAACCTCAAAGTCACAACAAGAATACTGCTCTCAATTTGCTGCTTCTCCTGTTAATGAGGCTCCTGTGTTGTGTCTGTGTGTGGTGTGTTTGCCTGTGTGTATGTGTGTGTGTGTGTGTGTGTGCACATAGGTGTATGTATTATATATTTCAAGAACAATGAGATGTTTAAAAGCATAAATTAAAAAATTATGAATAGAGTAAATAAATGAGGAAAATAAATTATTGCATTAATGAATATTTTTAAAGAGACAGAGTATAACAGAAAAATTTAATCAGGTATATTTTCCTTTCAATTTGAATTCAGGTTTCACATTAAAAATAAAAGAAATCAATAATATATCTACCGAGGCTGCCAAGATCCTACACCTCCAGAATGGCTTACTAAATACTACAGTGACCTTCTGTAGCTATACTTCTAAAAATTGATATATTTTAAAAATATATTTGACTTTTCTCTATCCCTCTCCACTTTGAGTTACGACTTGTGCAAACTCAGATACAAAGATACATTTCTGCCCTCAATAATTTAACAATTTAGTGTTGTAAACTACAGAAGAAAAAAAACTTAAATAGAATAATATCTAATGACATTGAAACATATAATTGCTAAACAAGTTGACTATAACCCTACCAGCACTGTTCCTACCACTGTGATAAAGTCACAGAAACTCTTTTAAGACAAGTCTTAATTTATGTAGCTAAGAAAAATCAAAAATATAAACATACTTATGGTAACAAAGCTTCATAATTTTAAACAGCAAACAAGGCAAACAGAAGTGAAAAGTGGTTGCAATATTTTAACTACCAAATATAAGTGGGGATAATTCTTTTATTATAGTGGCCACATAACAATAGAAAACAGTAGTGTATATAGATATAGGTATAGGTATAGATGTAAAGAGATAGATTTTTACCATGTGTGTCCTAAAAATTCCCATACAAACTGACAAGTATCTAAGACAAGTATCTGACATTTTAGCAAGTGTTAGAATTAACAGTAAGTGTTTTCATTGGCTTGTCAAATATTTCTGAATGTGTGAATTTATAGAAAAAATTTTAAATATCAAAACATTTTCTATGAACTAAAGTGAATATGTCATTTATATTGTAGACTTAAAGGCAATCTAAGCAAAGTGTTAATTATACTTGAGAAAACTGTAACCTATGGAAACATACTCCATTAAATTTAACACAAAAGATAATATATAGTATTTCATAGTTAGCATTTTTGAATTGCTTTTTAATGTGGTCAAATATTACAAGTCAACTACATTTGGTTAAGTTTTGAATACTCTCTCATTATAACTAAAATAAAGTACTTAAGCACTATAGAGATGGTTCAGCGGCTCAGATACTTGTTACTCTTAAAGAGGATGTGGGTTTGTTTCCAAGCACCCACATCACAACCATCTGGAACTCCTGTTACAGGAGATTCAATGTCCTTTTCTGTCCATGGAACTATATGTTAACTGGTTCACATACATGCATTCAGGCAAAGTTTTCACTTGCAAAAATAAAAATAAATATATCTTTAAAATATATGTATATTCATGTTGAATTATGTGCATAGTATAGCATATTATAATCAAATGCTATCCAGGTATACTGATATGTTTTAACTTTACCTTTGAGTAGTTGCTTAATAATTTGAAAATTCATTTGGTAATGCTAAGTAAAATTTAGGGCACACATATTTATAAATAATTTACTTTAAAATGTCTTTTTTGTATTATGAATGTACTTAATATACACCACAAACTTTATGCCATAAAAGTATGAAAGAAAATTACATATATATAACTAATTTTTATAATATCTCAATACAGGAATTGTAGCAGTATGAGTTTTCCCATTAAAAGAAATCCCATTAAATCAACACATTGGTGTTTCACTTGAATGTGGAAAACTAAAAATTTTTAGTAGCTACAAAAATCCCTATGAAAAGACACCAAGCAGGAATGGGTTCTGAATTGTTTTTATGAGGTGCCCCTTAGAAGCAGTTATTAATAAGACCATAGAAGTTTCACCTCTGCCTTTCAAGACAAAAATGTCAACTGACTTCATACATACACACACACACATAGGCAGACAGATACATACATATATACAGATAGACAGACAGACAAACAGACAGACATTCATACATACATACAGAGAGACAGACAGACAGACACACACACACACACACTAAGTAAATAAATACCTGAAACTATCTGTAAGGTCAAGAAAAGATAATTCACTTCTTAGGCTGGAATAACAAACAAACAAACAAACAAAAATGAATACCTGCATCTGTTTCCATATGGAACTATCACAATATTATAAACCGCAATGCTTTAAGGAAATCACAGTGTTCTGCAACCATTCTTGGACTTTCAGCAACAATAACACATTCCATAGTTAAGATTCAGAAGAAAGGAGAATGTGAAGAGTGATGAGAGACCAAGAAGGGAAGACAGTTTTCTGTGAGGAATGATTGGAAAAGCTCCTGCCTTCCTGAGGCCACCTGCTCATGGAGAGCCCTTCTACATGTAGCCACAATGGAGAGGGAGTGGAAGAGAGGAGAAGAGGGGAGAAAGGGAAAGAGAGAAAATAATAAGTGAATCAGACTCCAAGAAGTCAAATGTAACCAATGGAAACAGACACAAAAATACTTTCCTATCTTACACAGAAAATGGTTATATGCAAATTTTCCTATTTTTAGTCTGTGAACTACATTCTTGTTTTCAAATATATACTGTATTTCTATTCAGTGATTCCATGGTAGTTTAAACACAAACTTGCTGGTGACACTGCAGTTGATGTCTCAGAAGTAGATACAAAGGAGATCCTGGGTTAAAGAAGTACAGTCTACTAAGGGAGACAGAAAAACTACTCTTAGGGTTGATGTGTGAACTGTGGAAGGAGCAGTGTAGTAATGGGAATATCTCATGTATAATGGAGGGAATATGACTTTATAGATGTACCATTGAAAGAGGAACTTCTGTGCTAAATAAGATTAAATGAGATACAGTAAGGAGGTTGATAGTTCAGGGAGGATTTCAGTGTTATGAAAGAGTACAGACTTAAGATGGAAGGGCTGGTGGGGAGAGATGAGAGAAATAGAACACCAGCGTTTAAGGGTCTCCTTCCTCTCAGCACCTGTATGTTCGTGAAACGCCTTTTCTCCCTAGCCCAGAACGTTTTCTCCTTCAGAGTCTGTAAGTTTCAATTCTATTCTGACCTAGTAAACTCTTAGCAAGTTGAACATTTTGATCCCTTCATAATTTGGCCTGGCCCAAGGTAGCTTGTGTGCTTGTCCTTGTGATTGCTAGCCCATGCTTGCTGCAACCATTAAAGACTGGATCAAGAAAGGACAGTGAGATAATTCTGCAGAGATTCTTAGTGAGCAGAGAGAGTGAGGATTTGCAAGGATGGCAGAAGAAGCAGTTTCAGTGCTCGATCTATCTCCTGCAGGATGCGCTTGCTCTGCAGGATGCATAGGAATTCTTTAATGGGATCTTTAATATAAACACAAGTTCCCTCTCTAGCTAGCCTATGGGTCTCTCCATTAATGTATTCTGCAACACAAAATCTGACCATTATGACCTGGATCTTTGAGTGGGAGGGTATTTTGACTCTTACCAAATATATTCTTTATTTTATATTAGACAGTCTCAAGGTAGAGGATAAATCTAGAGCTACATTCGAGAAGCAATTAAAGCTTTAACATGCATAGTCTAAAAATGATCCTAAGATTAAAGGTGCTGTACCATGATGTCATACTGACAAGCGGTTTACTATGTTACAGGTTGAAATTTGTAGACAGGCATTTCCACCAAAGATTTCTATTGAAGAGAGTTTGGAAAGATTGGCAGGAGGGACACAGCAAAGGGAGAGATTCCTATAAGTGAGCCACCTTCTATGATAGTGGGAGAAATGATGAGTTTATAAATTAAGGTAATAGCATTATGTATGTTGATATGGGGAAAATGGGACAATAGAAGTGACTCAAGATGGACGTAAGAGAGATCTACTCTGCTTATTTGTGGCTGTCTTTCATAGTACACTAATAGGTATGTTACAGATTTGTTTGCTTTAAAGAAGGAACCACTGAAAACAGGGATAGCTGATAGAAAGGTTCAGAGATACTAAAGAAAAAAGCATAAAGATACTAAAGCATAAAGGAGGAACACAAACAAGACACTGAGAAACTTGAACATAATAGAATGCAATTCACCTGAGTCAGAAATAAAGAAGATGGATAAGGGATACTCAGGATAAAGGAGATGGATGGGGAACGTATGTGATGGAACAGAGGAGAAAAAAAAACCTGAGGATGCTCCCACCTGGCGCTTTCTCTCATCTCCAAAGTGAGTGCCTTTAAAATGAACTTGAACATGGGAAGGTAGAAGAAATGTAGGACAAGTTAGAAAGGACACATGTAGAAATTGGTGTGAGAGCATTACCCAGGAATAAATACATAGGTTTCAAATCCCCAAGCCATGTTTTTTGTTTTTGTTTTTGTTTTTTAGAAAAGTAATCTTAAATGCATTTTCAGAAACAAAGTTATTGAAAAATACTAAGTCAGTAGTTACCTTTATAAATATGCATTTAATTCATTGCACTATTATTATGACAGAACATAGTATCTAGTATATATATAAATATATATATATACTACATATAATATATACACATACATATATATACTATATGTAGTATATAACTTTAGTCACATTCTCTAATATGTAGTGTAATTTAAGAGATAAATGATATTATGATAATTTCTATCTCATCTATCAAAGGTTCTCTGGAAAATATATCTTCATGGTTTATTTCTAAAATACATTTATATTTTAATTTGATATTTAGAAATGTCATATATGTTCTATAATTTTCTAATATATGAGTCAAATATAAATGGAAGACATAATTTCATAGGGTGGGACATATACATTTCTAATATATGGGGAAAAACATTTTTACACTGTTGGTAAAAATTACTTTCCATGGTCTCTCATATGTTGCCATGAATTTCAAAGCTTAGTTAAGCCTGATCATTTTTCACAAATTCTCTTAGGTGGGAATGTGCCCATAGGCATAATACAGACAAGTGAGAAATCATTTTTCAGAAGAATTAAGCATTAAGCTAAAATTACCTATAATAAAATATACATGAAGATGATATTCCCAGTATAAACACTAAGCTGTACTCTGTCCACATATCTCCTGAAAATTATACACACATGTGTGTATGCACACACGTTTGGAGTAAAATAGAAAGAACTATTTTTCCACACCCCAAAAATATTAGTAATAAATTTCAAGTCAGTACTTGAGTTGTCGTACAGTGACAAGAATTCCTGTGCCTATCCTGAATGAACTCATGATTCTTTGGGCATCTCCTAAATCTCTATATTCCAAATGGGCATGATCTGAGAAAGTCAACCTGACTAGGACTCCCCACGGAGAACAACTCTGCAGGTGAGAAATCCTAGGCACATAGATTAAAAATCCAGAGAAGCAGAAAGAGGGAAGCCTGAGCAGGAGGAGAGGAAAATTCCATTTGTCCTTCTTGATTCAGCCACAAACTGCGAATGCTGAGTAAGCCTCTTCTCATCTTGGACCTGCAAATGGACTTGGGGGGCTGAGTAAGGTAAGACAGAATACTGCAAGGCTCCAAGGCAGTGACCTCAAGTACAGAGTTCATTTGCGTGCAACCGGTAAGCTGCTAAAGCCTTTTGAAAAACAGTTTATTGTCTTCACATTTTAACATGTTCATGAGACTTATTAAAAAGGTGCATACCTTGCTTTCTGAATCATTATCAAGAGAAGCAAATAAATTACTGTGAGGAAACCTAAAAAAATTCTAATACTATTCTCCACTAAGACAATCATGCAATAGCCAAACAGTCTTTTGCCTTCCTTTTCAACTCAAGGTGAACAAGTTGGGCTTCATAGATTGGAACTGTCATGTAAATGTACATGTGTGTTGTGTGTAAAATATATAAATATAACATAATGAATTACATATATGTAATATGTAATATATTACATATAGTTACATGATTATATAATATGTGCAATATATCATACTATATAACACATATTATATATAATACATTATATAAATTATACCAATCATATAATCATACATATGATTATAGTGATCATATTAATATACTACATAATGTGTATATTA
>NW_022196901.1:10810214-10824949 GCF_008632895.1 Mastomys coucha | reverse complement strand
ATTAACATATATTTTTATTATTTGTAATCTATTATATATTTTGATATACACTATATACTATATAATTATATAGTATAATATATTAGTATATATATGTGGTATGCACATATATTCCATATCCTGTATATAATCTGCATACTATGAAAGTTTGGTGTTGAAAAAAATCCTAAGGAATTCCCCAAACTACAACAATGATGGTTTCTTCAGATTTCCTCAAACTTTATAACCTTAGCCACAAAGGATTCTGGTTCCTCGTACCTGTCTGTACCGGAGATGCAGCTTGCAAGCATCTTCCCACTCAGACTCTAAGTCACGAGCATCGCATTCCCTGTGCTATCAGTTGTTCAAGCACAATGCTTAAGAAATAGACTGCTTTGTTTTACGTATGTGTGTGGATATTTGGGTTGGTACAAGGGATCCTGCTCGTGAGTGCCCTGAGGGTGGACATCAAAGGTGACAGAGCCTCTGGAGCTGGAGTTTCAGGCAGCAGTCAGTCACCTGAAATTGGCACTGTGAACTGAACTCTGGTCCTCGGGAAGAGTGAGACAGGCTTCTAACCACTTAAGTCATTCAAAAAATGAGATATTATTAATGACATTTTTTATTATTTTTACAGATTTATTTTCCTTTAATGGACTATACTTAATTATTTGCATTACAGCATCAAATACATAAATATTTAACATTTTATGTATATTTTATTCATTCACAAATATATACAGTATGTTAGAATGACCCATAATAAAAGCAAGAAACATAAATTTAAAACAAATATAATAAAAAGAAATGCCTTGTAAGGCTATATTTTGAAAATGAATGCTAACTATTTAGGAATTTGATTTATTCTGTCATAGATAAATTTATGGTAATATACTTGGAATAGGTAAGATATTTTAAGTAATTCCTTTCAATATGCTTAATGAGTATTGGATTATGTGCATTTTGTTAAAGTTCATATAAGCTGCATCAGTAAGCAGAGCAAAAGATTCTACTAGCTTCTGAAACCTCCACATTTATTACGTATTTGTTTACATTTTTATTAGAAAAATTTCCCATACAGTATATTATGGTCACAGTTGAATCTCTATTTTTAAACATGTGTATACTAGTGACCATAATTTGGAACTGGTATTTTTCATTTCAATCCAAAATACCTTCATACTCAGTTATCCTTTCTGGTAATTTCTGATAAAGTTACAGAATTTCCAATCTTTTAGTTCACAACAAGTCTTTAGATAAACAATACCATTGCCAAAATAAGTATTTAAATTACACACACACACACACACACACACACACACACACACACACATGCACAGAATATAATGGGTTCAACAAATGGGGCTGACAAAAGTGTATTTCTACCTGTAGAAGAATGAAATTAGATTCATGTCTTCAACCTTGTGCAAAAATCAATTCTAAATGAATCAAAAGCCTTAATTTAAAATCTGCAACCTCTAGAAGAATAAACATGAAGAATATCCTTCAAGACATGGAGGTAAGCAATGACTTATAGAACAGAAGAGCACAAGAATTAACCCAAACTATCAACAGCTGGGACTACACTAAAATAAAACACTTCTGTACAGAAAAGGAAACAACCAGCAGGAGAAAATCTTTACCTTCCAATGAGAGGCTAATATCCAGAATTTACAGTGAAACACAGCAACTAAACGCCAAGGAATAAACCTGCCAGTAAGTAAATAAGCTAATGAATCAAATAAACTGTTAACGAAAAGAAATATAGAAACACATTTGGCTAATAACTGTTTAGAGAGGTAATCAATATCCCTAGCCATTAGGGAAGCACATATTACCAATACTGTGAGAGAACTTCTTACCCCAGTCAGAATGACTATTATCAAGAGATCTGACAGTGGATATCTGGCGGTGATGCGTAACTTGTGTTCACTGCTGGGGGGTGGCTACTCAATAAATCAAATACAGAACTACCATGTGACCTAGCTATCTCACTCCTGGGCACATATGTTCCCCGAGAACTAACTCCATGCACTATCATAGACAATCCCCCCCACACCCTGTCTACTGATAGTTTATTTACTTCATCAAGTATACATAACTTACTTATGTACTCATAAGCTGAAGAATGGTTAATGGAAATCAAATATGAACTATTTAGCTCTCAAGAAAAATGAAGTCACAAAAATAGCGGTGAAATAGGTGGTCTTAGAATGTATACTATACAGCAAGGTTATAGAGAGACTCGGAAATTTAAAAATAAAAAGGAACCTATATGCTCTCTGTCATGTGTGGATGCTATCCCATAGTATAAATATGAATATCTCTAAACAAATGTATATGCAGGTATAGTGGAACCATATAGAAAAGAGAACCAGTAAAGATAGTTGATGATGAGGAAGTTTGAAATCCACATCATGAATTCTGAAAAAGGACATAAAGCTAATTGTTTTTTCTAATTTTAACTCTCTTGATGTGTGTGTGTGTGTGTGTGTATGTGTATGAGAGAGACAGAGAGAGAGAAAGACAGAGACACTGAGAGAGACACAGAGAGCAACAGAGAGAGACAAAGAGACAGAGACAGAGAGAGACAGAGACAGAGAGATAGAGAGAGAGACAGACAGAGACAGAGAGACAGAGACAGAGAGAGAGAGACAGACAGAGACAGAGAGACAGAGACACAGAGAGAGACAAAGAGACAGAGACAGAGAGAAACAGAGAGACAGAGAGAGACACAGAGAGAGACACAGAGACAGAGAGAGACAGAGACAGAGAGAGACAGAGAGAGACACTGAGAGAGACAGAGAGAGACAGAGACAGAGAGACAGAGAGACAGAGAGCACACTACTCATGGGTATACAAAGGACGAACAGGAAGGCTGAGAGAGTGAGGAAGCTATCTCGAACCAGCCTTTGACTATTGCCAGAGGCCTCAGAAGCAGCGATTCAGTTGGCCTGAAGCCTCTAGCAGGCTTAGGCAAACTCCTACTCACTCATGCCACAGTTTATTCTCCTGCAATGTAGTTTTGACAATGATTGCTCTCAATACTCTCAGATAATTATGTGAATCAACTAAGTCCACTGACAATGAATATTCTTCAGAAAGATTCGTATACCATTGCAGATAAAACATTTGTCAATTAATAACTCTCTGATGTTATATTGTTCATGGGTAGAGAATATTTGATGCTTGAAAGACCAGTATGCAGAACTACCTAATTTGGACACAAGCAGACTGATTTGGAAGCTCTATGACTTTTGAATGATCAGGCCAGAGGCAAGTCTGATCTCCGACCCCGTGCTCCAGTCTTAATGAGGTCACAGAGTTTCCTGCTGGCAGCTGCTGAGGTAAGGAAACTGAAGATGAGCGAAATTTAATAAGCTCCTTAAGGTTTGTTCAGAATCCTCCAGTCTTTTTTAGTGAGAATACGATCTACTTTCTGTCTCACATTGGTGAATCACAGGCTTTTCCCTTCAGTAGATTGCTGGCCGTGCTTTCAAGCACACATGTGAGGGAATGATGTCTTTGCCCTTCTCTTCTCTTTTTATTTCATTACTGAATTTGAAAGATCATCTGTTGCCTACCCCAACACTTTGAAAACTGCCTAACTTTTAATAACAAAAAGCAATCTAGCACACGCTTGCTCTAGGTGAACTTGTGCTGTACATGTTAAGGGCAGGAAAAGAAGGCTGTCACTTTAAACAAATAGTGGCTCAGAAACAAAGTTTGAGAATCACTGCCTATGTGCAATAATGGAGAAGCACTAAAAAGACTCAGCTTATATTTCTGCCTTAATGTTGTTTTTACTTTCTAAAGGTTTAATAAATAAATACACATAATATATGTACATATAAATATACATTATGAATGCACATGATATACACAAAAGATAGTATTTAGATCCTCTTTGGACATGATCTTTTTCATAACTTGATTTTTACAATTTATAACAAAATATCAGAGCATGCAAGTCTGTGCATTATTTTCTAAGTAGGTTATTTCTAATGTGTAGCCACACTAGTGACTAATGACTAGTGATTAGATTAGAATATAAAATTATAATTAGATTAACATCTACAGGGAACTTCACAAGTGGTTTCAGATAAAAAATATATTTTTTGGAGAAAAAAAAGGGTAACTAAGTGACAAAATATTATTTTAAATCTGTTTGCAACATGCTCCTCAAAATTTGCTTCTACAGTTTTCCTTTCTATAGAATATCATTAAATTAGTTTGGAGGCATTGTCCTTCATCAGATCTATCACTGTTCATTGTTAATACATACTGTATTTATTGAGAAAATCCTCATTAAAGTCAGTTCTGCACATATATATATATGTGTGTGTGTATATATATATATATATATATATATATATATGGCATATATATGTATGGCATATATAAATTATGGCATATATATATATGCCATAATTTGAAAGACAGTGTGGGAGAGATGTATGACTAGGAGGGTTCAGTATTTTTATCAGAATCTCAAAAAATAATTTAAAAAAATCAAATAGAAATGAGTTTACCTGATCCATTGCAAAACATCGGTAAGTATAGTTTAAACTAGTGTCTAAATTCTTGAACTTTTCTGAGAGTATATTCTTAGTGTTCTTATTCTATTAAAATTATTTGAAAGGCAATGTTTATATTAACTAGTTTGATTTTGTCTTTTATGGTATATACACAGCTTTAAACTAAAATGTATGTGGTAAACATAGACAATTTTTATTTGAGAATGAAATTATTTGAAATTATTTGTGTATAAGAGCCAAACTTATACATAAAAATGATTCCCAGAAAATGATAGACAAAGTAATATCCCATAATTCATATATGAATTCAGATTTATATATGAGTATATACATATGCATTCCTTTCTCTGTCTGTCTGTCTGTCTGTCTGTCTGTCTGTCTGTCTCTCTCTCTCTCTCTCTCTCTCACACACACACACACACACACACACACACTCACACACACACACACAAAACAGAGAAAAACTATAAATACATTTCATCTAATTATTTTAGGAAAAATTAAACAGATGAATGATGCATTGCTTGGATTCAAGTACACCAAGAAAGTCTGCCTGCCACTTCTCTTTCCTTGTGAGCTGTCATAAATCTCTGTCCACTGACTCACTTGCATTTGGCATGGGGGCTGCTAGATTATTTATCGAAGAGATTTCTGTCAAGCTGGGATTAAGATGCCCTAAAAAAAAATTCCCATGTGGGCAATTCATCACAATACAATTTACAGAGTGAAAGAGAGCCACAATAGACTGGTAGCAAAGTGGAAGTGAGTGATAGGCTAACCCAAACCTCCGGCTTGATCTAAGGAGAACAGACACCATATACCAAAGGTGTCAATCAAAATGCTTTATAAGACGTCTCATGAATATGAAATAGGGAACAAACAGATTGGTTTTTCTTTCCCTGTTCCCAGTAGTTATAAGACGATGGATTCCAACACTAATGAGCTTGTTTCTGTATATATGCCAGTGAAGTGTATATGCCAGGAGAGTTCTAGCTCTAATTCTTTCTTATAGTTGAGAAATGGAAAAAGGCATTATTTCTAAAATAACAGGGATTGTGAAATGTTTTACTGTTGCCAAATTTCTCTCTGTGTATCTAGTGCTAAATGTTCACACTGTGTGAATTGAATCTATCTTGCCTCTTTGTTTCTGAAATATAGTAACTAAAGTATATTTTTGTACTTCAGTCCAACATTTACAATATAACTTAAAAAAATCCTTGCTGTAATTTGGATCTTAAATCATCATGTTAAACCTAAATTTGAAGCAACATTTAAAAAAGATCTGCTACCAAAAGCAAATGGCAACATGTGCCAGGGTTCTGCATGGAGATGAGCAGTCACTGAGTTCATCAAGATGTCTGACCTTAAATATAAAAGAAAGTTTTTCACTAATTATGTAATGTAAATAAAATTGTGGTTCCCAAGGAGAGTATCATTCAAATAGCTTGCCTATGAAAGTATTTTATGGATAAATGGACTGAGAAATCTGTGTAATGATAGATGTGCTCTTAGCTTGTTAAGGGTGCTTCAAAACAGCTCTTTTAATAATTACACTCATGTGGCTGGAGAGAAGGCTCAGCAGTTAACAGCAATTGCTGCTTTTACAGGAGACCTGGGGTCTGGCTCCCAGTACCCATATGGCCTCTCACAATCATTTGCAACAGACTTTAGCAAAGGGGAAGTAACTGATAGGCAAACACCCATACAACAAAATAAAAACAAATCTTTAAAATTATATCACAAGGTCTGGAGATATAACACAGGAAGAGCAGGATTGCCTAGTGAAAGTGAAAGAAATAACCTGTGTTTGGAGATAGTTTAAAGCTGTGATAGTAGCCAGGTGGTGGTGGTGCACATCTTCAATCCCAGCACTTGGGAGGTAGAGATAGGCAAATTTCTGAGTTCGAGGGCAGCCTGGTCTACAAAGTTGAGTTCCAGGATAGCTAGACCTATACAGAGAAACCCTGTCTCAAAAAAAAAAAAAAAAGGTGTGATCGTAATCTCTACAATATACTCTGATTTACATACACTACACTCTAGAGTGTTAGAGATCTAGAGTGAGCAGTTATCAAGGAGCACCAACTTTCAGTGACGACTTTGAGCTTCTGGAAACCATCATGCTTAAAGTTTTCTGCTCTTTAAATTGTTTTAGTTGGCATAATTCAAAGTTATTGTTCCAAAATATTATTCTTACAAAAGCATAATCTTTATGTATATTACCTGGAATAGAAATATGCAGATATAATATGACATCATCATCATTATTGCGGCATAAAGTTTCAGAGCAAGTATGTGCTAGATTTGGGCTTTAAATTTTAAAAAGCTTGAAGTAGCTACTAAAAACTTCTAGACTGTTCAAGAAGATGAAACTATGACTTAATAAAGTATAAATAGTTTTTTGAGAAAATATTTTATGCATGAAAAACATGGAGAGACAACCTCTTGAGCATCCAGTACCTTTTAGCTGGCTTGGTAGTGGGTCTCTTGCGCATACACAAAAGACACCTATTTCTAAGGCAAAACTAGATCAATACACCTCTAAATAATACAGAAATAGCCCAGGGCACCTTTTTTTGAATTCTCTTTACTTCTATGGAACAACTTTTTTCTTGCTCTAAATCCCTTACTACATTTGAAATATAAGCTCACTAAAAACAATTACAAAATAAAACAAAATAACGTATTTTCCAGTGAGTCCACTTTTAGTTAAATTATAGGCATATCTTTGAAATAGTTACTTGATGATGTCTTTTTCTTGTTTGCCAGGCAGGTGTATGTTTCTTATATAGGAATTTTAGATTTCTCGTCTTTCCGTCCTTGTATTTTGTCACCTAGACCTGCCCCTGTCTACCTGCTCACACTGTAATTCTGATGCTTGCTTATACATATTTTCTATGCATCTTATGCCTAGGTAAGTAAACATTAAAATCACTTTTGCTGGTGGACAATTTTGAAATGTCTTGTTCACCGATACTCTGTTCATCTCCAACTTTTCAAGCTGTTTTAACTAAATAAATTCAGTAGTTATGAAACAATAGTTCCAGGTGAAAAATGCAAAACCAGCTGCCTGTAGATTCATTGTCTGGTGAGTAGCCATGTTTTGACATTAGTATCTAAGGTGCTTTGCCATGTCTGCTCACATGGCAGAATGTGCTGTCTCTCCTAGGTCTACGTTATAGGTGAACTAACTACAATGCTGGGACTTCTATGCCAACTTCTCAAAATGAGCAGTATGCAAGCATCCTGCTATAATGAGGCAATAATTCCTATTCACCTTTGCAAATAACCTCTCATATCTCCTTTAAGAAAGGTTCTTCTATAAACAGTCACTTGTGCCTTGGTACTGTGTATATGACAGGATTCAATACACTGCATGTCTCTTTCATGTCTTGTCATACTCCCCTAAATAACAAGTCACTCAATATATGTTTTTTTTTGTTCAGAACAAATGGTACATGCTTTCTTAGGCAAGATTTTTTATTTTAATTGAGATATCTCAACTATAAAAAAGTCAACCACTGAGCAAAAGGCAACTAAGTCCCTAAGCAGAAAATGAAGTGGCAATAAAGCAATTACTGCCCAAGTTAGAAGTTTAAGAAGTCTAGAAATAACTATATAACCAGAAAACGCACAAGATATTCTATAATTGATAATAATGGACATATTTATAATGAATAGCAGTATAAATCTTTACAACAAATCCTTATAAACAAAATTGATATCATAATATATCCAAATCCCTTGAAGTGCTACTTGTAAAAGAAATCAATAGCAATTCTTAATTTGCTAGTAGAATCCTTATGGCCCAAAAGCATCAGCAAGCCTCCAATGGTTAAAATATTATGCAATACTCAAACAACAGCTTTTTATCTTTTCCACTTTATCAGTAGTCTGTACCTCTCAGGGAAACATCTGCTGAAAGACACATCACATTGCAAAGAAGAAATAATTTAAGGAGTTTAAATAAAAGTATCTGTTCATCAATCAGAACCATTGAAAGCAAAAATCCTATCATTCCATTCTAAATACATTAAGAAATAGACTTGCTATTAATTTGTAAATTTTGGAAAAAATAGGCAATGTTTAACATTGCAACATTTTTAGTATGGGATGATATAATGTAAATACATAAATAGATGATAGATAGATGATAGATAAAGTAACTAAATATCTAAAATAAATCATGCAAATACTTTACAACCCAATATTATGATCTTTGAACTACTTAACTATTTCACCTTTTATGCTAAATATCCTTCTTAGTAATTATTTTCTTCAAATACAATTTTCATATATATATAGGTAATATTACCTGCATAATAGGTAAAGCAAATGTTTTACCTATTGCAGAATGTTTTTCTAGTTAGGCAGTAAAAAAAAAATCTTGCATCTTTTTTCCTTAAATTGCATGCATTTACTCTGATCTACAGTAGAAAGCTATTCAAGACAAAAATTCTATACAATACAGTTAGTTCACTGAAGTAATAAAGAAAAATAGATATGTCAGTGAACCTTAATTGTAGCACAGAGAATAACTAACTTGTTAAAAAAACTATTATTTTCTCAAAAATTAAGATTCTTACAATTCATATTATTTCTCTGTGAAAGTTCTTTTGGTCAAATCATATTACTAAACTACAAAACTATGACTCTACTATTTTTCTTAAACTTTCTTTCTTCAGGTTAGTTTTGGTTGTTGCTGCTCGTTTTGTTTTGTTTTGTTTTTTGGTTGCTTTGTGAGACAAGGTCTCATGTCCCCATATATCTCAAGCTGTGCCAAACTAGCTATGTTGGTATTGGATGACCCTGTCCTCCTGGCTCTACTCTTAAGCACTGGGGTGCACACAACCAATACATGGCTTTCTTTTTTCTTTACTACATGCTATCCTCACATTTCCTTCATTATGCACTATAAGTAGCATGAGGAGAAGTTCCAGTGTGGCCTACAAATGAGGAATCCTTATCCTTCAGAGATATACAGCATCGATTTCTTTAATTATATCGTATATAGGAAATAGAATGGTGAAATATATTTTTATGGCATCCCAAATGAACTATTCAGTAAAAACAATCTTTCATCGATTGAATGGCTATACACAATGCATTTGAAGAGAATTTCTAAAGTCCTTGAATGATCCAGTGCCAAAAAAAGAAAAGAACTCTTTTTTTAAATTAGATATTGTCTTTACTTACATTTCAAATTGTATCCTCTTTCCTCATTTTCCCTCTGAAAACCTCCCTATTCCATACCCCTCCCCCTGCTCACTAACACACTCACTCCTGTTCCCCTGTCCTAGCATTCCCCTACACTGGGGCATTGAGCCTTCACAAGACCAAGGGCCTCTCCTCTCACTGATGTCCCACAAAGCCATCCTCTACTACATATGCAGCTGGAGCCATGAGTTTCTCCTTGTGTACTCTTTGGTGGTTTAGTCTCTGGGAGCTCTGGGGGTACTGGTTAGTACATATTGTTGTTCCTCCTATGGGTCTGCAAACCCCTTCAGCTCTTTGGGTCCTTTCTCTAGCTCCTTCATTGGGGACCCAGAATTTTTGATCTTGAACAAAGTTTGTTTTTGCAAGCAATCATGACTGAATTTCTGTTACAGAAACTTTGAGATAAACAGACAGCTCCCTGTCTTCTACTTCTGTGACATTTACTGTTCGTTTTGTTTTCTGATATTCCTTATATTGTTTAACTATCTCTCAAGCAAAGATAATCTTTCCAGACAGAGTAATAAGGATAGAATATGAAGCAGTTTATCAAGATCAATTTGGCTTACTACATATTCATGAGATATTTCACTGTAAATATTCAAATAAAAGTCAAGTTGCTAATGTATTCTTCCTTCTGTGAAACACTCTGAGACTTAAAGCCGCACAATAACAGGACAGTGGACTTCAGCAGCAGCTTTGTTTTGTCAAGAATTTCACCTTTTCAAACAGCAGACTCCTGTTCAAATCAAGGACTACCTCACAGTCATTCCAAATCTCAAGAGGACAAAAGAAAGTTATTTCCTGTATGAGTCAGAAACCTCTGTAAATAAGCCACCTAAAAACTAGTCAACATCTCTACTCAACAAGGAAAGGCTATAAACTTTCAATAATTTTCTTTTATATGTTACTGTATTAATTCATTTTGGTAGGCAGTAGAAAAACCTAGAACCCTGTCCTTGCTCTGTCACTGAGCAACAGCATAACCTTAAACGTTCACTATCTTGATTTTTCAAATTACCATGAAGCATAAATCGGTATCGTGAAAAGTAGAAAAAAATCTAAACATGGTAATGCATATATTTAATCCCAGAATTTTGGAAGCTGTAGTAGGAGTATCTCCATGAGGACAAGCCCATAGATAAATATATATACATACTGTTATTAAAATTTTCTGTTTGGGATATGGCATCTATGCATACACATGATGCCTCAAGTATTTACCAAGATGATATCAAAGATATTATTAGTTGTTACATCATACAATATTATATTTACATTGAGCCAGCCAAACCTTACAGTCATCAAGTGTTTTCTTTCCTCTGACTCTGGGTGTAACTCATACTCAGTCTTCTTTCATCTCTTTATAACATCTGTGTGCATGACCTACTTGTGAGTTCATTTTCTTTGTAACCTGTTCTCTCAATCACTTTTCCCGTACAATAATGTTATGTTTTGTTTTGTTTTCATTGTCAGTTTGGTTGGAGTTTTTGTTTTGTTTTCTTTTGTTTTCCAGTTAATTGCAAATCACACACATGAGGTAAGACTGTCTAGAAGCAAACAGAGGAAGTTAATATGGACAAGAAGCAATTGGGGTTTTTCCTTTGCATTTTATTGATATTTGTTATCATGAGAAATTCTGCATTTAATATGCAGAAAACACTGAGTAAAAACGTGGCTCATTGCCAACATGAATTTAAAGGCTACTTAATGAGACAGAGACAAGAAATTAAACTTCAGGTGGAGGGAGAATTTTAGTGGTTGGACTACTGCTGTTAGCATGCTGTCCATGCACAGCACCTGTGGCCATTGCTGGTGAGGTTACAAAGGAAACACTATGGAAACATTGCATCAGCCTCATTCCTATACAGGACAGCTGCACATCCACTGATGCAATGTGTTTTGATTGCATTCACACTCTTCCTCACTCACTTCCTGACCTGTCCTGACAGATTCATTTCTGTTCCTAAATAGCCCTTCCACTTTCCTGTCTTTTTGTTTATTTGTTTGTTTGTTTGTTTAAATTTCATATTGAAAACAATACAGAATGGATGCCTTTCTGAGACTGGCTTATTTCACTTAATATAATTCATGTATTATTTAGCTATGAATCTAATTGCCAGAAAATAAAAACAGGACCCAAAAAAGGGATCTATCTTTTGGTATTGTTGCAAATTTTCTTTTGTTACATAGAGGCAGAAAGATAGTCACAAAACATATTCATGTAATATGCTTGTTAGTATATAAACATATACATATGCAAACATCACAGAAATATAAATTTATTCACAGAATGTATCCATTTATATACACTCTGCCTTCTGAAAGAATGGGATGCATTTTCTCAGGACATATCAGGAGTTAATATAGCTTATATCCTGAACAAATTGAAAAATCAATTTGCTGAGAAAACTCAGCAATACACTTATTATTTAATTGTTTTATTTAAAAAAATCTGTACCATGGGCTACAGCATCTGCAGAGGTAGCTCAGTGGAAGAATGCTTGCAAAATTTGTTCAGGGGTAAAATCCTCAGAATATTTGGGAAAGAAAAAAAAAAAAGATTAGCCTGCCTTCATCTGGGAGGAAAGAGCATGAATAGCCAGGTCGTGCCTCAAAGTTCTCCTTGGATTCCTCCATTTTAGGTTGGCTTCTTTCTTCAATTTTATTATGGATATTGTAATTGGAATTTAGGAACATTTATGGAAAAGACACTTGTAACTTTTCATCTGTGAAATGCCAATGTAGTGAGGACCTGGTCAGAGGTGTTCACAGCATAAATACTAGATGTCTAGAGCCCCCTGACAATTGCCATGAAATTAGTAGTCCTTTTAAGGGACCAAAACGTTCTTTATTCACATGTATAACAGCAGTATAGATTAGAGTCAGGGTGGATTTCAGTTGGTGGAGCACTGATTTTATATGTACAAGTTTAATCCCCAGTAAAACACACACACACACACACACACACACACACACACACACACACTCAAACGCACAAGCACGCGCATGCATGCATACACCAAGTAGTACAGGACAAACCTTTATAATTTACTAATGATTAATTAACAGAAATTAATACTGCAAAACTTATATCATAGTATATAAAATTATTTTTCTGTATTTTAAACTTTGAAATCAGCTTAATTGATTCTATGTGGATTTTTTTTCTGTCTCTATATCATGCATTTCCAACTGTATAATTCTTTAATACAAATATTAATAATGAATCATAAATTTTAAGCTGTCACTTTTTCCACTTATTTCTAATTTTAATATATAATTAAAATACTACCTATTGTCATTCTTATTTCTAAAAGAAATAATTGTGACTATGTTTAAGTGATATAAATCATGTAGAACCATTCAAAGTCAGTATATATATTTGACTGAAAAAGTGATCTATTTTTAGTGCTCATTAAATTTTTCATAAATGCAAAAACTATGAGAAAGCAGGACCACATAACTTTAATAAACTGATTAAAAGTCACAACCTTGATCCTTACATTCCACAATTTAATTATGAAGTACCCAAGCCAATTTCTTATCTGTGCCTTTTGAATTAATTTCATCTTGTTCTGTTGGGAAGAGCATTTAAATGTCAGTGCTTATTGGTAGATACCAAAGACTAACCTGCTCATGCAAAATACTTTAAAAGCAGGAAAAATCTGCAGCTGCAGGTGGGTGTGCACACATAGATCTTTATAGGGTTATTAATTTCATATTTCATCATATAATGGTTATTATAGTCTTGTTAATACCTTTTCCTTTTAAAAAAAGAAAGCATAGCTTTTAAGAGCAGCAAAACTCTCAGTAGATAATAAAGCTATTTAATTATATTAGGAGTATATTGGTACTTTGTTTTCACTTCACCAAAGGATGCCCACAGCATATGATCAATCTTTTCAATATCTGCTAACACCTGGAAAGATTCCAGGCATCTAGTTTTGATCAATGGGAAAAGAAAGGCCTGACAGTGAAATGCATTTGAGGTCTTCATTATACAGGTCTGAGAAAAATCAATAAAATGAGAGCAATCTTTTTTTTTGTTGTTAATCTGTTAGATGCAGATTTTGTAACTAAATGCTAAGGTAGCTGCACATCTGAACAGGAGCTGCCTGGGTTAGGCAGATCTTTGTTAGGTTCCTTTGATGTTAATCTACATCTTAATGTTAATGACTAAAACTCTGATCTTCCAGCATTTTTCAGCTATTTTGTTCCTATGACCCAAGTGCATTCTTAAAAACCACTGAGCATCCACAAAATATTTGGTTGTACTTATATCTGTTGATAATTACTAAGACTTAAACAAAATATATTCAGTTGGTGTCTATGTTAATTTGATATTAAAAAGTAAAATTTATGATCTATGGTATATCTTACTGGAAAAGTGAATAGATTTAAAAAGAGAAAAACAATAATACAAAGAATGACACAGAGATTCATAGTTTTAAACCTTAGAAATATTTTAATGGCCTTTATAGATAAGGGTTGATATTATTTTATGGTACTACATGGTGTTTACCTTTCTTTTCTCCTGCTGTGATTAAATTACCATGTCCAGGAATAAGTTCTAGAAGAGTATATTTTAGCCTATGGCTGCTGAGGTACAGTACAAAATAATGAGGGAAGAATGACAGCAAGGACAAAAGATGGACAGGCCTTGCCCTCCGATAGGAAGGAGACAGACAGACAAATAAACAGGGAGGCAGGGAAGAAGGAGAGATGGAGGAAGGAGACAGTATAGAGCATAGGAAAGGGAAGGATGAGAGTAGTGAGGAGAGGTGAGAAGAGGTGAGGAGAGGCGAGAAGAGGTGAGGAGGAGAGGCAGCTAGAAATGGTGCAGTGAGGAGAGGAGAGGAGAGAAGAGGCAAGGAGAGGTGAAGAGAGGTGAGAAGAGGTGAGGGGAGGCGAGAAGAGGTGAGGAGGAGAGGCGAGAAGAGGTGAGGAGAGGCGAGAAGAGGTGAGGGGAGGCGAGAAGAGGTGAGGGGAGGCGAGAAGAGGTGA
>NW_022196901.1:10806815-10809998 GCF_008632895.1 Mastomys coucha | reverse complement strand
AGGAGAGGCGAGGTGAGGAGAGGCGAGGTGAGGAGAGGCGAGGTGAGGAGAGGCGAGAAGAGGTGAGGAGAGGCGAGAAGTGGTGAGGAGGAGAGGCAGCTAGAAATGGTGCAGTGAGGAGAGGAGAGGCAAGAAGAGGCAAGAAGAGGCAAGGAGAGGTGAAGAGAGGAGAGAAGAGGTGAGGGGAGGCGAGAAGAGACGAGGAGAGGTGAGGAGAGGCGAGAAGAGGTGAGGAGAGGCGAGAAGAGTTGAGGAGAGGCAGCTAGAAATGGTAGGTAAGCCTATAAACTCTCAGTGACTGCCCCCAATAGCATACTTCCTCCAGCAAGGTTTTACAATCTAAAATTTCAATATCTTTCCTCATAGTGGCACCAACTAGAGACCAAATGTTCAACTATATGAGCCTATGCAGGCAAATGCTTAGTCAAATAATCATATGCACTAAAACACAATAATATAGTCTGTAAGTTTCTGAAGTTTAATGCAATGTGGAATCTGCAACCCTATCAATAAACTTAATGTTCTTTGTAATAATAGAAGTCATTGGTCTATATTAAATAAGGAATCTTGGATTGATATTTATGACTTTTATCTTGAAGATCTTGATAGAGCTGGAATCCCCAAATGTCTCTTTATCATACTTCAAGAATCACTAACCTTCAATAATTTCTTTTTAAAAAAAAAATGGTTGCACTATGACTTGCATGTGTTGAGGATGGTGATATATGGAGAAAAGGAGGGAGGGAAGGGAAAGAGGAGAGAAGAGAGAGGTCTACAGTTCATCAGACGAACTTTTTTTTTAAAATTAGATTTATTCATTTTATTTTATGAGTGTTTTGCACACATGGATGTGGTATGTACCATGTGTGTACTTGGTGCCCATAGAAGTTAGAAGAGGTCATCAGATCCTCTGGAATAGAATGTATGGATGCTTGTAGGCCATGGTGTGGATGTTGGAAATCATATACAGGTCCTCTGCAAGGGCAAACAAGTCCTCCTGAGAGATGGGTCATCTCTCTAATACCCAACTTACTTCTTTTTCCATAAAATATTCTTGAATCCTGACAGGACTTTGGATTTCAAAGTCCAAACTTAAGGAACCTTGGTATTTTTTAAAAAATTGGAGCTTCAACCAAAACGAAAGTCAGATATTGCTTTTAACATGTCTACATTGCTGAGGAATTTCCCCAGTATATGAGGAACCTTGTCCTTTACTCAAAAGTAGGACATATTCTGTTCGATTTTAGCAGATTGTTACTTTTAAGAAAAGAGCAGGGTTGGGAAAAGAGCTGAGTAAGTAAAATGCTTCCCTACAAGAGAGAACTAGAATTTCCCCAGTATCAAAGTAAAAAGTATCCATGCACTGTGATAAGGCTTTGTAAAAGATGGGTGTTCCTGAGGAGCCACGCCTTTGGTAGTCCTTTGGGACTTACATGCACACAACCCCCATGCACACATATACACACAGACATGAATACACAGATGAAGAGAGCAATGAGCAAATGAAGCCTCGGTGGCAATCCTGAGACATGAGAGATCTGCTATACATTATTATCTTGACAAAAATACCTCAAAGGGAAGATCGGAAACTGGAAGGAGCCAACAGGGACATAGGTAACAGTCAGCCAGTGGTGGAACCATGGACAAGGAATTTCTGAGAGAACAATTAGCAGAAGATCAAACTTACTTCAATATAGCTGAGATCTGGGAGCCAAGGAGAACTACCGAAGGATGGCTCTCTTAACCCTGTCCGTGTGCTGGTATGTCCCTGTTACTACAGCCATATACCTTTCTCCACGCTGGGTAGACAAAACAGGGCTTTTCGCCTACCCTATGAAAAGATCTTACCATCAAGAGTGTTATTAGAAGCCAGGAGTGGTGGTACATGTCTTAAATTCCATCCATTTGGGAGGCAGAACCAGGCAGTTAGTTCTCTACAAGTTCAAGGTCAACCTGGTCTACACAGTGAGTTCCAGGCTGGCTAAGCCATGTCAGTGAGACCCTGCCTCAAAAAAAAAACCCAGACTGTTGGAAAACAGCTGTCTCAGTCCAAAGTGAATTTTGTCTTTGGAAGTGAGGAGATAACCTATCAGAAATCCCTCCTCCCTCTCCTCTGGAGACATCGCTGTCACTCTGGTGACACATACCTGCCTGCTTCTTCCTATTTTCTGTCAGAACTTTTTATCTTAAAAAGGATTAAATAAAGGATTAAAATCCTTTATTATCAAGCTCAGCTCTTAAACTTGGAGAGCACACATTACTCAGTATTTTATCCTAAGGAATGAATACAGTTCTGTCCACATACTAGGACTGGATAATCTAAATAACTGCTTCATAGACAAAAAGGAGCTTTTCTCAGGAATACTATGTCAAAGCATTAAATGATATGATGTGTATGTGTTTGCAAACACGAACTTTTGTAGTTTCAGATCACTGAATTCCAAAACACAAAAACAATGGGGGTGTCGTTTTACCTCTTGCTCTCATCGGCCCATTGACCCTATAATCTCTACCTACAAATGAGTTTTGAAACTATGGTTGTATTTTACTTAAAACAGAAAAGAAGGTTGAAATCAACCCACCCTGTCAACGTAAGTAACACATATGTTTCTTTTCTCTTTTACTTTTGGTTATAGATACTCAGAGATACAGGAATCACTTGGCACATGCTCAGGTTAGGTGCTTAAACTTGAAAAACAATCACATCACTAAAGCATACGGACACCTTGAAGCCTATATAAGGATTATCAAAGGTCCATGTCAAGGATCTGGTGCATGGTCTCACATTTGTATTTTCTTTTTTTTTTTTTTTAAAGATTTATTTATTATTATATATAATACACTGTAGCTGTCTTTAGACACACCAGAAGAGGGTGGCAGATCTCATTACGGGTGGTTGTGAGCCACCATGTGGTTGCTGGGATTTGAACTCAGGACCTTCGGAATTGCAGTCAGTGCTCCTACCCACTGAGCTATCTCACCAGCCCCCCACATTTGTATTTTCAGACCTTTCTTTTAAACACCTATTAGTCCAAGACAGCATCAGTTCTAACTAAACCCACTGTAGTCACGTCAAATGGTTCTCCAGTTTCCATTTGTATTATCCAAGTCTTTTTTTTATTTGATATTTTCTTTATTTACATGTCAGATAATATCTCCTTTCCCAGCTTCCCCTTCCAAAAA
>NW_022196901.1:10785834-10806750 GCF_008632895.1 Mastomys coucha | reverse complement strand
ACCCTCTCCCACTTCTTGCAGTGCTTCTTAAATTGTACCTCAGATATGCCATGCCTCTGGGGTTTTTTGTTTTTGTTTTTTTGTTTTGTTTTGTTTTTTTGTTTTTGGCGATACAATGGATTTCCATGCTCTATAGGAAAAGACTCTGACCTCTGGCACATAGTGAGCAAAGCTCTGACAGGCCTGGAGCTGATCTCTAATTCCCTCTGCCTTGCTAAGAACTGTTAGATTACATTCCTAAAGCTAGCCACTAAGCTCTATTCCCTTCCTTGGCCAGTTCCTCCTCCTGAGACTGAGGAGAACCAGCTATCAATGTATTGAAGTCCAGCAATCAAAAGCCCCCTTCGGCTCACCTAACTAACATGCTCTATTAAAATTAAACACCTCATCCTAACACAGGGTTTCCTCTTTTACATTTATACACTGCCATTTGCCATGTGCCCCATCTGTCTCCTCTCTTTCCAGAGGCAGTCCTTTGTCTCCCTGCTAGGACAAATACCCTCCTTCCCCATATCCTTGTTTGTTCTCTTTCCCTGCTCCCTCATCTTCTGTCCTCTGTCTTTGTCTCTTATTTCCTGACTGCAGTTACTGGGATAAAGAGCTTGATTGGTGGGGTCCTGAGCCAATATGGTTCCCGTACATCACATGTTAGGACTGATAGCTTGTCCCTACTCTCACCTTAATTCAACCACACAACATCACATTACTGTCATAGTTTTACTCGCTTAGCTTTACTGTCCTCCTTGTGGTCCCTTGTGCATGCCAAAAGACCCTCGTCCCTGATCATTCCTGCCTTAATCCTCTCTCTTTACTCCAAGCCACAGCTCAACCATTCCCCAGGGCTCCACCCAGCACCTCTCTCAGTCCAGCCCTGCCACTGTTTAACTCACTGGTACTTGACAAGGATGTAGAACAATTCTTGGTTCCGCCCTCAAACATATTCAGTAAGTAATGGAATAAACACATTACCAATAGTAATCCCCAGAAAAATCTTTAAGTATGCAAAATTGTGCAATTATAAAGTCCAAATGACAAAATAAGAATAGCTCATGCTTACTGAGCTTACATCATGCATAATTGGCTATTAATTTGGTCTGCCTATAAAACACATAATGCATATGTGCTGCTTCTGTCCATTTGGCAGTCCAATGGCTGAGACTCTGCGAAGTTCAGTAACTAATCAAGCATCACATTGACAGTGATCTGGCTACTGACATGGGACATTCTGCTTCAGGAGTCTATAGAAAAATGCACGTGTTTCTAACATCAGCAATAGACTGAGTGAAGGGCTCTGGTCTCATCCCAACCCTTGTTTTGTTGTAGGGCTCACAAAATCATTTTGATCTACTGTTACAATGTGTCAGATGATTTGTTACGACTCACGGAGCATTTTTTTGCCTGTCAAGTTTGGAAGTGTAAGGAATAGAACAGAAGCTATTTCTCAGTCAGCCCACACTTGATAGTTCACATGGGTCTGAGGAGATGCAGCTCTGCCCCAGCAGAGACTGTGAACCACTCTTGTTCATCAATCACGCATTGGCTGTTTACTCGTCCCCAGGACACATCACTCTCCACATGGCACCTCTGCAAAGCTAAAATGCAGTGACAGATGAAACTTGTGTTCCTGTTTACATGGGGAACTCAAACCCAAGTTGGAACGTCACATGTTTGGGAAGCAAACTTAGATCACTAATGAGGTCTACATTTAATGCTATATTAACTTGTCCAGTTGTTACCGTATAGCTCATGACATAAAGCTAATAATTCTTAGGACTACTACACAGCAATCAATCTCTGGCTCTGTTGTTTCTCATATATATGTAAATCATTTCCCAAGGGACATTATTATATTGTTGATGAGAAGGACCAAATATGGAAGGTCAAATAAAATGACAGAAATGTAAGAAATAAAGTAACAGTATGATTATGAACAGACATTTATTGAATAAATACCATAGGCACTGGTTTTACTAATGGAGAAATTAAGTTATTATGGATGCAGCAAGAACATAAGGAGCTAAAATAAGGCTTTGGTCTAAAATGTATGGTGACTGGCCTCAGAAATGCCAACATATCTCAACAGACTCAGTATAAAACTAATCCGATCACTCAACTTCCCCTCTGACTCTTACCCACTGAACTGTGGTATTGAGCCTGAAGATTTGCAGTGATCTATATGAATAGGAATCAAGAGTTCTTATATGTCTACAAACTGCATAAAATTGTATAGAAAGTTGATTCTAATGGGGAAAATGCCTTATCTTTCATAACAATTTTTTTACCAAAATATATTCACAAAATCCTGTAAAATAAAATGGTTATGAATATTTGATAACTCTAAGCTTTATACACACAGAAATTATCTTGAATCTAACACCAAATTGTGGTTTGGGGGTCACTGACATAGCAAAAACTATGTCCCCTTTGTGAGTAGTCCTGAAAACTTTGGTTTAGGAAATATTTGGAGGAATGGGAGATATCCTTCTGACACTTATCTTTCACAGTAAACTTTTTAAAATGTTTCAGTGGACCATTTAATTCAGTGTTACTGCACATTGGTCATGATTCTCAGTGTCTCAAAGAGAACTATCCCAAGTTACATGTGGGTGCAGAAGCAATGCTTGCCAAGATGTCTTTCCTGAGATGAAGGTCTTTCCGATACCCTCCTTTTTGGTGGAGGGGAAGAGCTGATTTAACTTCTTAGGCAAGCATTCAGTCCTCGAGGCAGGCCTACACTCTACTAGCATATTGGCCGTCTGGAGAGTTAAGAAGTAGTGAGAGCCATCAGAGTATGCGTATGGAAGAAGAGGCTCATTGAGTCACCTATGATACTAGATATTAGGGCAGATCCATGGATGAACAAAGTTTTACATCATTAGGAAAAACAAAAATTATGGGATTCAGAAGGACTTGCTGCTTCAATGTTAGACTAACTTATATTTTACCTGACTATTTTTATATGCCATAAATTAAAGGCCAAATTAACTTATTTTATACTTCATTATATTGTGGCTATTATTTACACTTCCTTTTAAGAGATGAATCAATTTAATCCACAATCTACTTAATTAAACTTGTAGCAATAGAGCTTTCCTCTTGAAATATGTAAAATACATAATAGATTTTTGTTTGTTTGTCTGTGTTTTCTTTTTTTTTTTATTTTTTTATTTTTATGTTTGGGGGTTTTAAAAACAGGGTTTCTCTGTGTAGCCCTGGCTGTCCTGGAACTCACTCTGTAGACCAGGCTGGCCTCCAACTCAGAAATCTGCCTGCCTCTGCCTCCCAAGTGCTGGATTAAAGGTGTGTGCCACCACTTTACAGCTTTGTCTGTGTTTTCATGACAGGGTTTTTCTGTGTAGTCCTGGCTGTCTTGGAACACCTTCTGCAGATAAGGCTGGCCTTGAATTCAAGAGATCCTCCTTCCTCTGCCTCTCAGAGGAAGGGAGCACTGCCTCCCAGAGCTAAGATTAAAGATGTGCGCTGCCTCCACCCAGCTAAAATATTAGAATTCTATTTGCAAAAGACAGCCCATAATTTACTGCTTCTTTAATGGTATCATGATTCAAATGCTTTTGCTAAGTGCTAGTAATACTTAAAGGTATTATAAAAGTGGCAATCAAAATATACTATACTATACAGAAAGCTGAATATAATAGTATGTAATACATCTACATTAAATTTTATACTATAGAAATAGCATCAAGTGTATTCATTGTAAACAAGCTCAAAACACTCTGCCCAAGAAAATATAATATGGTAGAAATGAAAATGAGGACCATGAAGGTATTCTCGTGCCTTAGATGCTACAAAGAAAAAGAGGGAAGGGGCTTTAAGAGCCAAGATCTACAAGTTCAACTGATCTTACAAAGTGAAGGGAAGATAAATTGGACAAAGAACAACTTGGGAGCATGGTATCGATTGTGAACAAAGCTCTAAGGTAGCTTTTGAGCCCTTGGAAGATAAAATAGACTCATAAATCAGGTTGCTGATTGGTTTGACAAGAATCAACACCCCTTCCAAACTGGAATTCCAACCTGTCTGTAATTATTGCTGGTTTGGTTCTTTGGATTAATAAGTCTCCTAAACTCAGAAAGGCGATTCATTAGCACAGCTTTATGACAACCCACCTGATAACAAAATAGCCTGCCTAGTGGGGAAAAGTATCTCTTCTGAGAACGCATGGACTCAGCTTCTATGTGTTTTCACTTTAGGGGAAAAACTATGATGTATATTTTGTATATTATATAAATAATACTAGAACTCTGTATTCAAGTATATTCTTTATACAATGAATATTCAAAATAAAGGGAAAGGTAAATGGGGGGGAGAAGGAAGGGAGGAAACGAAGGTTAGAGGGAGGGACAAAACAAGAGGGCGAAAGAGAGTGGGAGAGTTGGGGGGCATCATTTTGTGGGGTATCCCTGTTGACTGTTTACTTGCTTCCCTTGTTCCATTCACAGTACAGGTCAGTGTTAATCAGAGCATGAGCTGAAGCCGTCATCTTCTGAACTGCCTATATATTCTCTTGTCCTTCAACATGGGTTGGGATAACAAATATGACAAATGTCTCCAAACCCCGGCGGAAGCCTAAACTTACTAACAAAGCAATTTTCTTCTTATAAGTTTCTGAATTTTTGGACTTATGAATAAAGACTTCTGTAACTATAGATGTACACCATTAAATTGATTAAGTAACAAATTAGTTGCATAAGCAAATTATTACTATCAACCTAAAATTTACTTTTCTTGTGTGTGAAAGTAACATAACAGCAGTTACCTCACAGGATGTTGATGACAGCTTAAGAGTGTATGCTCAACACTTGATAGAACGTTTGGAACAAATGTCACCCAAGGAAACATTTCTTGCTCTCTAAATTAGTGACTCTCTGACCCAGACGATCATCATGGAGCACAGGGAGCAGTACACAGCAGTGATGTCCGGTCCCGACTTAGGTAAACTACACTGAAATGTCTAATGGCAAAAAGTCATTCCTTGAGCAGCTTTTAAAGCTTCTTGGGGCTAAGACGCTCCATAATAGAACATGAGTGTGCACAAGACCCAGACTTTACAGCAGCCCCACTGAACCACCCAATGGTCCCCACATGATATGGTTCAAACTGAAAAATCATTATTCCCAAAGCAACCTCCCAGACTACCCTGGGCTCGATTGTAAAGGATATCATCCTCAAGAGATACCTCCCACAGTGTATAAATTATCTTTCTAGTATTATTAAATTAGATTAGTAAATAATGGTAGACTTAGGTTTAATTACCTCGAGGAACCTCACAAGTCAGAGGAAGATTGCAAAGCTGAGCTTCCACAAAGGAGGTTCTTGCAGAATAAGTTACTTACTATACATGACCAGAACTCTGACCCACATCCTCTGTACTAGGCAACTTGGGAAGCCGAGCTCATATTGTTTTTAATTTTTGTTACTGGCAATACTGCTGCTGTGAATAAGCTTGTGTAAACTTTTTCCATTTAGATGTTTCTCCTAGAAATACCCCTAGGAATAACAGGAATGTACACTGCCCTTCAAGAGAAACAAAAAAAATTATGCTTTGAGTTTTAAAGATGGGAATCTCATACTGATAATTAGTTAAAACTCAAGGATATGTTTATTGCCCAAGTAGGTCCAACCCCAATATTGCAATGTTTTTCCTGATAATACTACGTTAGGATTGTTTTAAACTTTTATTGTACAAGAGAACACTTCAGATGCTGGCCTAGTTTAAGCCCTCCTAGAAGTGCATAGGTTATGGGAAATGTAGTTTACAATTTAGATATACATATGCATGAATCTGAAAATACCAGTATAAGGAGGCCTTTCTGGACTTTCCATTTACATAGTGTAAAAGAAATAGAAAAGCTGGCATTTTAGGAGGGTTTCAAGGAATCAGGCCATGTTCCTCCCTTACATAAGCTGCATGAAATTGGGGCCAGGTCGCCTCTGGTACACAGACGGCTCTAGTTATGTGTTTGTAGAATAATGATTCCCTGAAAAGCCCTATAGCAAACCTTACTCTTAAAACACCCTTTTACTTATTCTATTGAACCAAGGCTCCAGAAAAAAATCATTAAACCAACCCCCCCACCACCACCACCACCACTACCACCTTTCTTTGTTTCTTTGCAAATCTGGCTTTAAGAAGTCAGCACTGGTAACCTGTTCACCGGTCCCATCCCTCCATGGAAGGCTAGAAGTACTTGAACCAAATGAGAAAAGAAAGCAAATGTGTATATTTTTACCCAGCAACACAGCAGATTGCTTATCTAAGCATTGAACAAGTGCCCTGCAACTCCCAAATGTAATGGGGAAGAAATTCTGCTGTGTTCTAAACTTAACTAGGACACAGGAAGCAACAACGTAAAACCCAGGTAAGACAATTAAACTGGAAGCTTCCAGAGGCCTCTGCACATTTATGTTACTGCTACAGAAGCAGTGTGTATTAATTAGTATGTGTTTAATTTCAAGAATATCAGATGTTTAGGTCAAATTTCAAAGGTGTGTTTAATAATCTGGAATGGTAGTCAAGCCTCTAATCCAGGCACTCAGGGGGCTCAGCAAGGAGGGTTAGGTGGAGTGAGGGCAGCTTGAGCTGGGTATTGAGACACTGTATCAGCACAAAAAGAAACACAACAGATTTATTTGGGAGGGAACTACAGATTTTTGTAGAAAGAACATCTTGTTTATTGTATGGATACCTTTCAATTAAAAAAAACTTATGGCCTACAGGAAAGGTCAGAATAGAAGGTGGGACATCTGAGAGGCACAAAGAATTCTGGGAGAGAGTCAGGTGTGGCAGGTTGCCCAGGAGGCTGTGACCAGACAGACACATGGTACGTGAGCAAAGGTAATCAGCTACATGGCAATATGTCCATTAAAATAAGTGGGATAATTTGTTATGATCAAATGAGTGAAAAGTCTAGCTATGTGGCCAAAGGATTGGTCAATATATTTTGAGACTGAGTCTTATTTCTGGAAGCATGGGGCTCAGAGAAAGAACCAGGCCAAATCTCTACAGAAATCCTCAGGAAAGCAACTCGATTTTGCAATCTGTAAAAACTATAGTACCACCAATAAAACAATACATACTATGTGCTAAGGTACAAATGATTCTGAGAGGGAAATATTATAGGTCTCCTCATTAAGTAACTGCTGAGACATTAAGTAGCTCTCTTCCTTAGTAGAAAGAAAACTTTACAACATCTTCCACCCTAAATGAGACCACTTTCACACAGAATTGTTTTCAGTTCTCTCACTTCATGTACTTTTTGTTTGGATGTATATATTCAATAGTTAGTCATGGAATACACAGACATTTCACAGATTATTTTTCTCCAAGAAACATTGCCTGTATTTTAACAAAATTTCATAATAGGTTTAATTCTATAAAACTCTACCACTAAGTAAATTTCAGTCTACGTTATAACTGTACAAGCTTTAGATGGACCACACTCACTAGTCCATGTTTCCAGTGTGGATCTTTTTCTCCACACACATTTTCTAAAGAAATTCACCCAATAATGAAAGAATACGGCTAAAAAATATGCACATAGTTTACATAAAATGGGTAGTTTTCCAAAATATTTAAATAGGCATAGTGTTTAAATCGAACAGGAACAGTACCTCCAATTTGGATCCCTCCCTCCCTGTGCCCATTCACATATTTCATTGGCAAAAACTATCTGCAGGGTCTCCATCTGGCTGTTTTTGCAAAATTATATATATTTTGTAGTAATAAATATTCACTTTCACATTGCCAGATACTCAGAAAATGTATCCCTTTGCTTTAGCATACTGACTGAGAGAAATTCCTCTTGGAGAAAAATGATAAGTATTCATTTTTATTAAAAATATGGCATGAGTCTGACCTTGAACTCTGCTCTTTCTTCTGGGTCCTTTAAGAAATGCTATAGAGCTTATTAACTATGTCCATTTTTCAAGGTAAGAAGCTAAGATTACATACTCCAATATACACACATACACACACACAATCAGACACACACACACTCCAGTATACACACATACACACACACGCACACAAACTCACATACACACACACACTCCAATATACACACATACACATACATACACACACACACAATCAAACACACACATACATAGAAACACTAACATACACATGCATACATACACATACACACAATCACACATAATATACACTGAGATCCAAACATACATGCACATACACATGTCCAGACACAATCACAATCACACATACACACACACACAATCAGATACACACACACTCCAGTATGCATCCATACACACACACACATGCACACAAACTCACATACACACACACTCCAATATACACACATACACATACATACACACACATACAATCAAATATACACATACATAGAAACACTAACATACACATGCATACGTACACATACACACAATCACACATAATATACACTGAGATCCAAACATACATGCACATACACATATCCAAACACAATCACAATCACACACACACACACAAAACTAATGAGGTGACTGCACAGATGTCTTAAAACAAAGTATATAAATATTTTAAAGCAGGCAGATAATTTCTTAGTCCTTAAAACATGAAGGCAATTAATAGAACATTTAGAAGTAACTTTTTTTTTCATTTGCAATTTCAACTAGTCATAGACACACTTCACAGAATGTCTATCAAGGGAAAAAATTAATTATGAAATATCTTAAAGTGACTTCTACCTAAAATTGCATTTTAAAAACAGTGTCTCATTCTTCAGGCATGGATAATTTCACACCTTGAGACATGTTCATCTGATCAAAAATAATTATTTTCCTCTTTTTAAAGTTAGTTAGAGAAAATAGTATACAGTTATAAATTAATAAAAGTAATAATGAATCTTATCAAGGGAAATGTATTTGCTAAATGACTCAAATAAAAAAAAGAAAAAGAAAAGAAAGTAAGAAAGAAAAAGAAAAATAGATGTATTCCAAAAACATTCACTGACCCTTTACTTCTTTTTTTTTTTCAGTTTTATTTCCTTATGATGAGAAAAGTTACATAATTTCAATTTATCTGAATTTGTTAACATTTAAAAACATATTTTAAGTAAAACATTCTTATTTCCCTTTTGTACCCCAACTCCTTCCAGAGACCCCTCTTTAATACCTACAGTATCTTTTTTGTCATATTCTTTAAAATTTATAAAATATTATAACAATAAAAATAAGTATTATACAAGTTGTTTGACATAAAACAACAATCAATTTAACAGTCTTATGTAGATGCTTGTCTACAGCAATATTGAAAATACATGTTTTTCTCAATATAAATTTTAAATAACTCCAAACATATTAACTGTGTATTTCAAAATAATACATCACTACTAGTATGTTCTTAAATATATAAAGTCTTTTTGTTTGTTTGTTTGTTTTGTATTTAGTAGAGATTAAAATCTTGGCTCTTACTGTGGTACAAGCCCAAAATAAGAACAATTTTTAGACATTGGATTTCATTGTAATAAAGCTGTACTTCAATGACCCTCACATCACCAAAGGGTTTTGCCTTCATCGTAGCTAAGCTGAAAATTGACAGTTCTGCTGCAGCCAGGAGTGAATTATAGACATGATTTTTGGATACAGACTTCCTGCTATGGTCAAAGCTATTTGACTTGAGTGAGTGTCTTCATTCTCAGCCCACACAGAACAGGTTACATTCATTTAAGAAATGGTGTGTGTATTAAGATGGTCTATCCATAAAGTCATTCACCAACTGTTTCAATGAACAATGGTTCTGCTTGGAGTGTGGCACAGTCATTAGGTGAGGGTAAGATTCTGTTTCATTGGCTGTGATAATTTGGAAAAGCATTCATCTCAGAGAAAGAGTAACTTAAAGTCCTCTTCTTCAAACTTGATACGATAGTTACACACTTCAAGCAAAGCATTCAGTCTCACTGTTGTTCTCTTACAATCCACCTCCTAAGTTAATTGTCTACATTTCTTTTGGCTGTATAAAGATTTTTGAAATATGTAAGCTGAAAACCATAGTATAAAAACATGAAATATCAATACTACTAATAGAGAGGCTGAGACAGGAGAAGCAAGATCTCAAGACCATTATGTTGTACACAGCAAGACACTGTCACAAACAAACAAGCTGAAAGTGTATATGAATAGTACAATATTGGACCTATTTCTCCAATTACCAAATTAGAGAGACCATTGGATGACAACCAAGAAATTTCTAATTCTTCATATTTTTGGATTCCAATCAATTAGGATATGTTGGTAATATTAATTTTCATGTTAAGATATTAAGAAAAAGTAATTGTTACTTCCTGTTGCTTTTGTTGTAAGAGGTGGAATTAGGTTTGTGTGGATTTGTTGAAAGATTACCTTCTTGCTTCTTCTAGGGTGTAGTTTTGCTCCTTATGTTGATGTTTTCCATCTATTATCCTTTGTAGGGCTGGATTTGTCAAAAGATATTGCATAAATTTTGTTTTGTCATGGAATATCTTGTTTTCTCCATCTATGGTAATTGAAAGCTTTGCTGGGTATAGTAGCCTGGGCTGGCATTTGTGTTCTCTTAGGGTCTGTATGACATCTGCCCAGAATCTTCTAGCTTTCATAGTCTCTGGTGAGAACTCTGGTGTAATTCTGCCTTTAATTTTTACTTGACCTTTTTCCTTTACTGCTTTTAAAATTCTTTCATTGTTTAGTGCATTTGGTGTTTTGATTATTATGTAGACTGCAGTCTACTTGGAGTTCTGTAGGCTTCTTGTATGTTCATGGGCATCTCTTTCTTTAGGTTAGGGAAGCTTTCTTCTATAATTTTGTTGAAGATATTTACTGGCCCATTACATTGGGAGGCTTCACTCTCTTCTATATCTATTATCCTTAGGTTTGGTCTTCTCATTGTGTCATGGATTTCCTGTATGTTCTGGGTTAGGAGCTTTTTGCTTTTTGCATTTTCCTTGACTTTGTGTCAATGTCTCCTAAGGTGTCTTCTGTCCCTGAGATTCTCTTTTCTATCTCTTCTATTCTGTTGGTGATACTTGCATCTATGACTCCTGATTTCTTTCCTAGGTTTTTTACCTCTAGAGTTGTCTCTCTTTCTGTTTTCTTTATTGTTTCTATTTCCATTTTTAGATTCTGGATGGTTTTGCTGCTCATTTCCTTAACCTGTTTGATTGTGTTTTCCTTTAGTTCTTTAAGGGATTTTTGTGTTTCCTCTTGAAGGGCTTCTAGCTGTTTACCTGTGTTCTCCTGTATTTCTTTGAGGGTGCTATTTATGTCTTTCTTAAAGTCCTGTATCATCATCATGAGAAATGATTTTATATCTGAATCTTGCTTTTCTGGTGTGATGGTGTGTCCAGGACTTGCTATGGTGGGAATATTGGGTTCTGATGAAGCCAAGTAACCTTGGTCTGTGTTGCTTATATTCTTATGCTTGCCCCGCACCATCTGGTTATCTCTAGTGCTACCTGCCCTTGCTAAATCTGACTGGAGCCTGTCCTTCCTGTGATCCTGGTTGTGTCAGAACTCTTCAGTGTCAGGCTGTCTCTGTGATCCTGTGATTCTGGGATCCTGTTATCCTGGGCTTGGTAGGGTTCCTGGGAGTGAAGCTTCCTCTGGGTGTTGTAGGTCTGGGTTTGGAGCTTGCGCCCAGCCTGGTCTGCTCAGGGAACCACCCCAGACAGACCAGAAGGAACTCGAGCCACTGGGCTGGCAAAGTTCCTGTGTTCCTGGTCCTGCTGGTCTCAGTTACTCCAGGTGTTGGGACAGATCTTGTGTCCTCCTCACCTCTCAACTCTTTACTTCTAACACCAGAAATTAGTTTTTTCTTTACAGAAAGTTTTGAATGTTGCAAAACTGTGTAAATACTTTGTAACCATTATTGGAGTGTTCATTTAGTTTTGCTGGTTCTCCATTCCACACACCCTTTTCTTAGTCCTGAAAACAGAAGTTCATCCTGTGACATCAGGTAAAGTGAAACTCGTGAGAACAGTGACGTCCCTGCAAAGAGTCCCTAGGACCTATCAGTGGCACGCAGGCATCAGGAAAACCTGCTTGTCTCCATTCCTCCAACCATATCAGAACCAAGACTGCAAAAGCTGAAACAGCCTGCAGAGCTATCCTATTTGCATACAGGATTTATTCCTGTTTAGCTTGATACCATCTGTTTTCATATTCTCTGTAGAAAACTTTATACATAAAACAATATTATATAACTTTTCACGCTACTTTAAAGAGCAACTAACCGAAATGCTTACTATATTTCCAAATTGAGTAAGGTCATTCAGTTAAAATAAAATCCTTCAAGATTAACCCCATTGTCTCTGAATATGACTTAAAATCTTAAACACAACTGAGAGATCAATAAGTATTTCCAGTTGACACATAATAAAATCTGTATTTTATTTTAAGTTTAATTTATTATAACAGATACTTGGAAACAAAAAGGAAACATACTTAAAATGGTACTGTGTGATGTTTCAATACACCTGTAAATGTGTAATGTTTAAATCAGGTTTAATATATCTCTCTCCTCAAACAGTTATCATGTTTATAGTGGAAATATTTCAGTTCCTGTACCTAGTGTTTTTAAAAATATCTAGTACATTTTAAACAAGAATTCCTCATTCTTGGTTAACTGTAACTTACTCCATTTTGAATGACCTGTTGACAACTCTCCTCCTTGTAATGAATTACTAATTGAATATATAGTCAAATACATACCTCCTGATGTACCTTCTTTATGATTTGGAAAACATGGCACATATACTAAAAAATGGTAGATTTTTAGCATTGTATTATATGTAAATAAGATGCAATACATGAAAATAGGCTTCAATGATATTTTTTTGATATACATCAGTAAAATGTCACAAGTGTGAGTACCACACTTAATTATCTAGATTTTCACAAAATCTTAACAATGAGAATTATATAAAATAGTGGGTGTTAGAACTTATGATAAGTAACTATTGGATGAACTGGTTTTTTAATCTACCAGAAGATTTAAAGACAGTGAAGTACCAGCCTTAGAATTTTCAGATTCTAATAATTATTTAGAACAGAGATGTCTGATGAGGAAGCTTGAGAATTTTATATTGTTTGACCACAAGAGGGCCATAGTAGCTATATATATATTTCTTTTAGGCAAGACTGGTTGCAGATACAACAGAAAATGTGTTTATCAATTCTTAAAACTTAAGTGGCTAATATTGCAATTGGGATCACAATATTATTGATTTTTAAAAGCAAATGATTGCTAAGGCCATTAGTTATCACTCCACATCACATGTTTGGGGGGGGGAGCTTTATCCTGGTTATGTTTCTGAAAATATGCATAACCCTATGACTTCTTAATGCCTGACAAATGTTTACTTGCAATAAACTGATATTTAATATTCTAACTATTAAGGTCATTATTTTCTGTGAGCAGCAATATATCTTGTGGACGGCAATAAACAGAATCTCCAGCCTCAGTTCAACTAACCCAGTGACCTGAGGTGAAGCCTGAAAATGAGTGAAATTACACAACATGCTCCCTAGGCTAAACAGGCAACTAAGAGATAAAAAAACAATGTCTAACAAGGGCATGCTTAAATCTTGCTACTGCTTTTTTTTTAAATTAAAATTATAAAACAGATGGAATGGTGAACTATAAAAAGAACCCAGCATTTTGCACAAATATTCTCTATGGTGCAATTGGCAAAAATCAACTCCCCTCTCTGCAGATACAAAGTTGATGATTTTCCTCCCCTGAAGGCCCAGGGAAGATCTAAGCCAACGGTCCCATGGTGGCCTATGTAGCATGGCATGTAGTGTTTCCCACAATGTCATGACGCACACCCACCATAAACCAACGGGCCTTCACTGGGGTATGCATGACCCCTTCCATGCAGTCGCCCCACATCTGATCTGGCCATATCTCCAGGGCACCAAAGAAGAGTGCCAACAAAAGTAATAATAAAAACAGAGCTCATAGAAATCTTTATAAAAGTTCTAATGAATAGTTAGAGAGATGGCTCAGTGGTTATGAGCATGCACTGCTCTTGCACAGAATTAGAATTTTTGGTCTACCCTCTTCTGACCTCTGCCAGAAACTCCGGCACACATAAAGACACACATAGACATATGCATACACTATATGAGATCTACTGCTGATACCTTATTTTAAATTTTCATGGAATATGTTTTCTATTCATTCTCCTGATTCTATAATACCCACATGTATTCTGATCCTCCCACCCCAGCATTACTTCAAATTCCAAACACCACCAAGTTAATACATCTGGTGCATGAAGTTTTAGGATTAAAGAGTGCTGGGACAATTATGTGCCCATGATGTAAAGAAGGTGAATTGAACCAATGAATGTCTAAGAGTATGTTAGACATGAGCAAGACTCTACTGTAGAAACTGCTATTTCCAAAAGGCATCCCTCTCATCTGCCTAATGGAATTACATTCAGTACTTGCACTATGCCAGTGTAAGCAAGCTGAGAAGGTAGGCTGAGTGCACGAGAGGCTTCCAATTGGAAGTTCAGGAGTAGAGGCCTAAATCTCTGTTTTCAAGAACTGAGCAAGTCCAGGCAAGTCCAGGCCTCAGAAGCTGCCCTGCCACCTGGCCTGAGGCAAGGACAATGGGTCAGCAGCAGTTTTCTGACTTTCTCAGCAACCAGTCTCCAGACCTCCCCAGTCCAGCAACCGTTTCTAGGCCCCAAGCCCAAGTAATGGCTCTGGAATATCCCTAGAGATGGAACAAGATAAAAGTCACCTACCCAGGAATTTCCCTAATGTGCTTTAAATCTGTCCTGCCAGCTCACTTGGTTGTCTCTCTCTCTTGGTAACGGGAGACCCCAGCATGCTGGACTTCTGCTGAATAAAACACTCTTTGCTTTTACATACTATTTGAGTCCTGGGTATCATTCTTTGGCAAAACATGGACCCTTACAGAGCAAGACTCTATGGGAAAGGCTAAGAAATGAATAGAAATAAAGAAGAAATCTAAATCTACATTTGGTAAAAGTTTTTATAGTCACACAGCAACATTAAAACAATTACATTATGTCAAGAGAATGAGTTGAGGAACTTGAAGTTTCCTGCAACTACATAGCAAGTTCCAGGCCAGGCTGAGCTTAACAAGTTCAAGGTCAGGCTGGGCTCCCTGGGATGAGAGCAGGAGGGGAGCAAAAGGAAGAAGGAGACTACACCAGGAGAGAAGCCACCCCTCTAAAGTTTCCTGAGAGGTAACAACAAATACTGGAAATGTGAAACCGGAAGCCAGCTTCTAAGCAAGATGTGATGCTCCCCACGGACGGACATTGGATACATTGTATCTCACAGCTGTGCAGGCTCATTCCTGACCATCAGGAAACAAAGAGCTATTCCAGCTGCCAGCAGCCTTCAAAACAGTGGTAATCACTCCAGTCTGGTAGATGCGCTGGGCATGCAAAAGGGATTTGTGGACTCTTGCCTACTTGGTTTTCAAAAGACCTTCAACAAGTTGCACTTGACATTCACAAAAGAACACACTGTGTGTAATGACACTTTTCCTCTTTGGTTTAAATTAAATGTGACATTCATAATTTAATTTAAACTTTTCCCTGACTAATTATACATCAGAAAAAACTGATTTAGAGTAAGAATTTTTCTTCATGGATTAAATTATAATCAGAAATTTAAGCAACCTTATTAGAATATTTTGTCCTTTTTTGTAAAAAAAGAAGTCTTGTTATAGTTAGCTTTTTCTAAGTGTCCAAAAGAATAAAATTATCAACATGTAAAAACTACTTTAAACTCTTTAATAGGCATATTCTTAACAGTGAGGTTCTGTCACCTAAGGTAGAGCCTTGTGCAATAAAGCTGACTTGCCACCTAACATGATTTTCTTCGACATCTTAAACTTTTATGTTGAAAAGAAACCTAAGATAAACCAGTTAGAATAAACTTGTTCAAGAGAATCTGTTTCATTAGCACCAGTCAAATCCATTTACATATCTAACGGAGTATTTAAATTCAATTATAAATAAAAGTAGTCTTCACTGAAATTCCATACTATTCCTGGCAAACGAAATAAGTTTTAATAAATTGCATTAACTCAAGAAAGCCCTTATAAAGAGTATATTTTTTGTTGATATTTTTCTAGTTTTCTATTCTTTTTTTATTAGATGTTTTCTTTATTTACAATATCTTCTTTCCCAGGTTCCCCTCTTTAAAAAAAAAAAAAAAAAGAAAAACTAAAACAATTCTCTGTTCCCTTTCCCCTCCCCCTGCTCACCATTCCACCTTCTCCTACTTACTACCCCTGGCATTCCCCTACACTGGGGCATAGAACCTTCACAGGGCCAGGGTCCTCTCCTCCCATTGATGGACGACTTGGACATCCTCTGTTGTATACATGCAGCTGGAGCCATGAGTCCCACCATGTGTACTCTTTGGTTGGTGGTTTTGTCCCCGGGAGCTCTGAGGATACTAGTTAGTTCATATTGTTTTTCATGCTAAGGGGCTGCAAACCCTTCAGCTCCTTGAGTCCTTTCTCTAGCTCCTACATTGGGGACCCTGTACACAGTCCAATGGGTGGCTGTGAGTCTCTACTTCTGTATTAGTCAGGCACTGTCAGAGCCTCTCAGGAGACAGCTATATCAGGCTCCTGTCATCCAGCACTTGCTGGCATCCACAACAGTGTCTGGATTTGATGATTGAATATTGGATTCCCAGGTGGAGCAGTCTCTGAATTATCCTTCCTTTAGTCTCTGCTCAATCCTTAGTCTCTACAACTCCTTCCATGGTTATTTTGTTCCCCTTTTTAAGAAGGAATGAAGTATCCATACTTTGGTCTTCCTTCTTCTTGAGTTTCTTGTGCTTTGTGGTTTGTACTTTGTGTATTCCGATCTTCTAGGCTAATATCCACTTATCAGAGAATGCATACCATGTGTGTTCTTTTGTGACTGGGTTACCTCGCTCAGGATGATATTCTCCAGGTCCATGTATTTCCCCAAGAATTTCATAAATTCATTGTTTTTTAATAGCTGAGTAGTACACCATTGTGTAGATGTACCACATTTTCTATATCCATTCCTCTGCTGAGGGACATCTGAGTTGTTTCCAGTTTCTGGCTATTATAAATAAGGCTGCTATGAACATAGTGGAGCATGTGTCCTTATTACATGTTGCAGCATCTTCTGGGTGTATGCCCAGGAATGGTATGGCTGGGTCCTCTGGTAATACTATGTCCAATTTCCAGAGGCACCCCCAAACTGATTTCCAGAGTGGTTAAAGAGCATATTTTAAAGTATCTTTTTTCTAATAGCAAACGATTTCATTCGACAGAGAAATCTTGTTAAAATACAGAACTAGGAAAATACATTTTATAATCTAAAACTATGTTTACCTGTTTCCTATTCTTTAAAAACTTTAAAATAGGAGTGGTAGCAATAACTCTGCACTGAAGATTTTCTATTAGAATAAAGACAAAAAGTAAACACAAGCAGAACCCAAACACTTCTGAAATGAGCTTGTTGAATTTTTACTGATCACATGATAACAGAGTTTTATGTATATCAGTAAAATATACAGGACATGCATGTATATTTTTATTTTGTCTCTTAACTTTTAATTTTCTCCTCATCTTCTGTGACGTTACCTTGCTAGGTTATCAGGTCGGCCTAGGTTACTTCAAATTTCAGTAACAGTTTTAGTTTAAATTAAAATTTTGAACAACTTATAACTTAATGTTTGTGTTTTGATTTCTTAAGGGTATTATTTTCTGAATCTAAAGGTCTGACTGTGAGGTAAGACAAATATCATCCATAAGATGTCTGTGAATACCTGGCAGATCATACTAGAAGGACCTACTCCTGTGTGAAATTACTTCTAGAATTTACCTCAGTATGTATCCAATATTTCCCAGGATTCTGCTGATCCATATTCCAAGTGCTTTCTCACACCTTAAAGTAAATCAGACACTGAGGTAGCAAAACATACAGGACATTCGGAACTAGTTATATGTGTACAACGTAATGGACCTAGGAAAAAAAGTATGGTGCCATAAGCAGGACTCCTGGTTACAATTTCTGTAGTTATATGATAATGTTCTCCACATATTATCTCATATATAATCTGATGCTATCCCCTCTACCATATGGCATGTTAGATAGAGTAATACCATCTTCTTCTATGGCTGAGGAAATTAAAGCTTAGAAGTCCCGAACTCTTTGATACATATCTATCCTATAATGAGTTTCCTATGGAGAGGATTCAAGTGGTTTGTGTTCTAGACTGGTATCCATCTGCTATGTGAGGTGAGAAATGCACATACCCTCATGCTATCACTGACAGTGTGGCTCGTGCTCACCTTTAAACATGTTCCCATTTTTATGAAACTCCATATCCTAAGCCCTATTTTTAAACAATCCAATCACTGCCAGCATAAGGTAAACTTAAATTATACCAAGAGGCACTTCCAGTTACAAGCGGGCTTATGAATCTGCTACACTAGGGAGGATTCTGAGCAGACTGTGTATCAAAAATAAAAGTTTATTAATGATGTCACTGGGGTTGAAAATATCCCCAGGACTTCTGCAGAAACACGGGATACAAGGTCAAGGCCTGGCTAAAGTAGTCCCCATTCTACAAACATGGAACCAGGAGCCAGGTGTATGCAATGAGTGCCTCCATTACACAAACTTTAAAACTGTTCACTGGATGTGAAATTGGTTTCTGGTGGACATTTCCACTGACTAAGCATTCTCTAGGCTTTTGACCTTAGCGCTCTACAGTTTTTGCTCACAGGGTAGATATTTTTGTAAACTCAGTATAATCAATTGAAGTGTCATCTGTAGCTGGCTGTCACTGTCAGGTAAGCCATGAATTCTTTAACATGGCATTCCATACACTATACTATATTTAAAAATGTACAGAAGAGAACACATCATTTCTGTCTGCCTGGAATGTCTCCTTATGGTCACCACTTTAATTGTGTTTTATTTCTATAATTTCCTCCCAAATTCTCTATCAGAGAATTGTTTTTAGGCCTCTGGTGAAGTGGTGCATCAGCCTGGACACAAGACCACTCACCTTGGGGCCAGAAGTAACATGGGGGGGGCTGTGCTAGTCCAGCTCACATGCCAGCCTCAGGTGAGTTTTGCATGATGCCTAGAATCCCACAGGAAGCACGGCTTATGCTGATGGCCCCATCATAGCTCTCACTACATGACCACAGCTTGACTGTGTGTGTGTTCTGTCAGCAATTGTATCCAGATTACAGATCTACAACCTAACGTCTAGCTTTCCCGTTTCCGCATGAAATATGTGTAAAGAAAGAAAGAAAGAAAGAAAGTCCCTAAGATCCCTCAACTTTGTCACCTACCTGTCTAGAAAAGCAGTATTTAAATAGATGATGTCAGGGATGCTCCTGGTGCCAGGTGTGTCCCCGGACTGACTGGATGGGTGGATGCATCAACCTCCACATACTCAACTGGTGTGTCATGAAGATATTAATCACTATGCAAATTTGAAGTACATGAATCTCCCCAGTCTCTTTCTAGGAAGGATTTATCACTGGACTATGCATGGAAAAAAATGGAGCTGGAGAGTTAAGTTAAGAGCACTGACTGCTCTTCCAGAAGACCTGAGATCAGTTCCCAACAATCACATAGTGGCTCACAACCATCTGCAATGGGATCCTATGCCCTCTTCTGGTGTGTCTGAAGATGGTGGCAGTGCACTCACATACATAAAATAAACAATAAATCTTTAAGAGAAAAGAAAAGGAAAAAAATGTACATTTCTTCATCTTGGAGCCTATGAGTGATGTCACATTGATAACTACGGCAGTACCTCCAAGCTACACATAGGTGAAAACTGCGCTTTTATGGGCAGGAATTACCTCATGCTCTTGGCCATGTATTTACATAAACTCTTTCTGACCACACAGTGTGTTTTGCAAATCTTTCCTCTCTCCTCAATGCTTCATATTCTCACTATGAACTTGGCTAAAAGCAGCAAGTGGTACTCGTTCTCCAGCCTGACTTTTTGCTGCAGACCTAGAAATGTATTCTGTCTTCTAAGTCACCCTGTCACCACTAAACACAGCCTCCAACAAAGTCACAGGCCATTGTCAAATGCCATCCACGGGTGTTGCCAGGAATAACAAGAGTGGCCCCGAATCCAGTCTCTGACCAAGTTCTCATTTCTATCAGTCCTCACCCTAGCCTTGCTGTCTGCACTCATATTGCCTTCAGAGCTTTTACCTCAGGTTTGTCTATTTATGGATTCTGGCCATTGTCTAGCTTGCTTTACCTTATTTGTCCAAATACTTCCTTTAACTTAATTCTAAAGTCTCTAACAGATCATAAGGAAACAGTAAAGCTACCCCTCTTCCCAGTCTATTCTGCAAGTGTCCCCCAATTCAGTCAACATGACAATCCAGATTCACCACCTGGCTCCATCTAGGTGTGTCTGGGGAACCTGGGTGCTTCTGCCACACACAATAGTAACCCTAATTGCATTAAGTTCACACCTTTGGCTACTTTGAGAAGAGGAGTCCTTGTTTCAATACCGTATATCCTCAGTTTTATATCTATGTTTCTTATGCAATAAACACTACTTAAACATTTAGCATATGTGAAACTTCTATATCATAACATTACACATGTACTTGCCTACATCTGTGTGACCAGATGACATGTTGTTTGTGAACAAAACACAACCATTGAGTTCCTCTTACTTATATTCTCAAAACACATCTGACGCATTGAAAGCTCTACAGCAAATCCTTTGAAAGGAAGCTCCTTTGAGTCATTGTAAGCAGTCATATATTAGGGTATGGACATTGAGGCTAAGTAAAAGGCTATTAACAAATTTAACTAATAAAAAGAAAATGGAAGTACAATGCAGACTCTAATAACAGCTGGACTTTTT
>NW_022196901.1:10716538-10785824 GCF_008632895.1 Mastomys coucha | reverse complement strand
TCACAGTGGCATTTTAGTTCATTTCATCTCTTTTTCCAGCATCTATTACCTTTGAGAGAAAATATATACTACTATATTGACAGGAAAATAGAAATAATGATGATATGCTACTAGTAAGAAGGTCTAACTTACTGTTATTAAATAATAATAACCTAGGGAAATGAAACTGTTTCTGGGTGAGATATGATCAATGTACACTGGTATCTAAATTAATTTTATATTTAGACTATTGAGATAAAATTTGTATATGCCTATATGTAGTTGTTATTACTAAACTGGAATTTTAGATTCCCATAACAAATACTTCCTAATAATTTCCTAATAGCTGGTGTCACACAAAATATCACAAACAAATGCCCCACCACTATAGTGATGCCTCCCTATCTCCTAATAATCAGAAACAAACAAGAAACACTACTAGAATAATGCTTACTTATTTCCTCAAAATTTTATACTTCCTAGTAGTAACAAAAATACAAGCTAGAAGTAATTGTGTGACCTGGTATATTTATTATAACAAATTTATTATTTTCTTTAAGGAATACTTTGTAGCCACAAATTACTTAATTAAGTAGAGGAAGAATAATATCCCCCCAATGCATATCATAAAATAGCAAACCTCATACCTTTAAAGTCAGCACAGTTTTCCATAGCAATCAGGTAAGCAGAGCCTAAACTGCTACACTTAAGTGTACCATTCTTCATTATGATATATTAGAAAGCACTTGTATTTTCCTTTCTAGTAAGTTGCTTTGTAAAAGGTAGAAAGGTTGCATTGGAAGTAATTAGTTTTTCCTTTTCTGTCTCTTTTTTTGAATGCTGGTCAAAATCCTAAACATATTTACCCTGATGTTGTAATTTTTAAATTTTGTCTAAAGACCATCCTTGGTTATTTTTAGCTTTTCACAGACTGTACTATAACTCACTATTGTTTATTAATGCATACATGCAAATGTACATGCACACTCACATGCACACACACACACACACACACACACACACACACAGAGTCAATGATTACCACCACTCCAATAGTAATAGGCATAATAGGCTTGAGTTTATTTACAATTTTTTAATATTTCACCACAACCACCACCCTCAGCACTGTTCTGTGTATGGTCCATTGTAAAAAAATATATATATATAGTGACATTACTTTACCTTCTACAGTCTCCTTCTTGAGTGTGCTCAGACTTCTAAAGGACTTGCATTTCATCTTTGGTACAACAGTTTTATCTAAGACTTTGGAAATAGGTCTGTCTCTGAGTTTTGAAAACAAGTAAACATTCATGGGGACACGAAAGTAGATTGCATTTTACAATTGCAAAGTTTACCAGCAATTACTGAGCTGGCAATACAAACAAAAAATTCTGGCAAACCATTGCACTGATTTGGTGTTGCTTTGTGTTTATTGATTGGTTAATTTATTCTATGAAGTTGTTAAAACACTCTTCAACTAGATTTTACTTGGAGATAACATTAGGGTGTTGCTTTATAGGTTTTTATGGAAATGTTAAAGCCTCAATTGGGAGAGTATACCAACCTAGTGATCTAAATTAGTGTTTGAAACAGCTCGAAGCTGCTCTGCATTTCCAACAGTTCTACCAACAGTGCCCAAGAATGCAAATCATATGTAAAATGCAAATTTTTATTCAGGTTTCTCAGTACTAGTTAGCCTGATCATGAATGAAAGATTCCACATAACTGATTAAAAGTTTAGAATAACAGATGAATGCTTATTAAGAATAAAACCATATCTTAATATTTCCACCCTAATATCTTTTGTATCAAATTATACTTCCTGTACAGTGAGTGGAATCTTGAACTTTTTTCATGAAGTCAGGGAGTGGCTTTTCAGATTAGCTTAAGGCCAGCTAGCTGAAGTATTGCCAAACCTCTCAAGGATATTTTAAACCTTTTGGGACTATTCACTCTCAGTCTGTGGGATCACCTTGCAGATTCATGACCAAGAAGGTCCCAAAAGATCTATCCACAGCATAACTCCAGCTTCTCAAAACTAATCCAATCATTCTAGAGTTTTAGGTAAAGATGTGGGAGGAGTCTAGTGGGGGTCAGAATGGTTAATGCTTAGCCCAGTATGTGGAATTAATTTCAATTTATAGTGCAAGTATGACTGTGTGAATAGTATAAATTTAATAGGACGAGTCACTGGCAGTGGAAGCATACACTCCTGTAAATAACTCCTACTAGAAAAACTTGCCTAACAAGTCACAATGCTCTTCCATGTTTCACATAGAATATTTCTTTTAATCTCTGAAAAACAAAAAATTAAAAAGGTTCTCTGGCTTTCTCTTAAGGGGCAGGCAGATTAAGCAGAGCAAAGACTTCCCACTCTCACACCGTGCACCATAGTGCAGCAGAGGATGCACAAGGTGACAATCCCAGGTTCCTACTTTCATCCCAGACAGCCCAGATCAGTGACATAACAGAATCATTTACACCTAACTATGGCTTTTGAATTTTTAAAAATGGTTGATGATTCTTGTATTTAAAGGTCAAAATTTCCATTTTCAAAGTTGGCAAGATCTCATAATGGCTATGAAAAGGGAACAGAAGATCACAGACACTGAAGAATTTTCCAGGCTGCAAACATTGCTGTGCTAAACATTAATTTAGAGGTAGAAATCTTCTCAAACTTCACTTCAATTTGTATCTTTGAATGAGAGGGGAAGAGATTTTATTCATTAATTAATGTGCACACTAATGAGCTCATTTGTGGAGCTTTATTATGTTTTCAAAGGTACTGCCTTCTAAAGGGAAGACACTTCATGGATGTAATATGAATACTTTTTATTAAAATTGCTACATCCATCACAATGGATAGATGGCACTTCTATTTATATTCATTTACTAGGATTTTAGTGAGCTTGAAGTTCAAATCTTTCATGATCTACAAGACACAACATCCAAATTTACCCACAAATATTTGTATTTGCCCAAAGAAGTATAAATATGAAATCCATGCAACAAAAGAAAGATATTCAATACTATTAATCAAACTCACATCTTAAATGTTCTTTGCAGGCATTTTATATTTGCACACTGAATGAGTAAGTTTAGGTTCACGGATTTCCCAGGGAACTATATGGTGCTCACCAGTGTTTCAGTTGCTCAGGTAATGTTGTCTGACAGGGAGACATACTCACCAGTTTTGTGCTATATGAAACACTGGGACCCAATAGCTTAGCATAAGGCAAAATAATAGTCAAAAGAAATTATACAAGAAAGAAAAAGAAGAAAGATGACGATAGCAGGAGAAAGAAGTGCACATCAGAAAAACATTCTTAAGCATCAAATAATTAATAATTTAGGGATATTTGAAGTACCCTCTTACTTCTTAAATGAATAGTAATAATTTATTAAACATCTACTGTGATGTCCCCAGATTACTTGGTCTGCACAAGGACACTGGGAAGCACTTCTATGTGCTTTCTCTGGGCCACACTACAGCTTTCTTTTATGCAATGCCTCAATGTGTTAGGTAGGAGAAATAGGACCAGGTGATATATTACCTTATTAACTTGATATTTTTGAAGAGTGCTGAGCATAAGATAATATGCATATACATTTGCTAAAACTAAGGTCTAATATTGTCACAGTCTATATACTCCTTCCCATAAGACTTCCTTGAGTTAGAGAAACTGGAGACAATAACATACAGCTAAAGAGAAATCACAGAGAAACTTAAATACTCAGACATACAAAAATATAACTAATGAAACTATAATGCTAATTAAGAAACTAATAACTTACAAACAGGACTTTACTATAGGTACAGGCAACACATATCCATTGAATATGATCACTTTTGACAGGACAGCAGGAGAACAGTATTCTAGATGCAGCTTAAAAATGGTGACTGCCAGAGTCACAAACATGGCCCACATTGTTTCAGGGACTTTGTTTTGTGTTCAGTGATCAGTGCAAGTATTGAGTCTAAAAGTTTGTGATAAAGAGCAGCCAAAATTCAGGTCCCTGAAACTATTTAAAAGCCTGTTCCAAAAATCTCTTAACAGTCCTGACCTTTCAACTTGAACTCAAACATAAACACAATTACTTGTAGAATTTTTAAATGTGTGATTTAAATATATTCTACACCTGCAAAGAATTCTACTGTGAATGTTCTTTCCATTAAAGGCATATGGATAATACATGGAGAAAAGGTTGTTCTTTACTGCTTTCTACATTGTGGGAAAGAGAGATACAGTAGAAAACATAGTAATATCTTAGTACTGAATTTCTTTTCTGTTTTTTTTTCCAAAGTTGATTAAATTTTACTTCCACCAAGAATATAAATAGACGCATCATGATCTTTTTTAGTTTTTAAGAAGCAGAGAAGCTCTGAAAGGGCAATTATCCTACCTCCCTCTAGTGAGCACTACTGAGGGCAGTGAGTTTGTTATACACAGACCACAGCAGAGTATGGAAAACCACAGCAACGTCTGCAACCACACACAGAAGGGTGTGCACAGAAAAACACTGAACAGGAGATGGAGACTGCCATGCTTCACCAGTAGGGATTATCAGAAATACAAACTACACAGTTTAGAAAGAATAAAATATAATGTATATAAGACATACTTTCAATTATTAAAATGTATGCCTTCAGTCCAGACTTTAATACTTTGTGTATTTCCAGGAAAATCTTTAAAATGTTATATAGTATTACTTTCCTATTTGGGAATCCATTATACATTGGAGATTTTCCCAATTACAAACATAAACCACTTTCTGGCAGCAACAGTTTAGATGGTTTAGTATGACCTCAGGTAAAACAAATTTTTATAAATGCTCAAACATTGACCTTCATTTTATACTTGTGATTATTCTCGAGGATTAATGATACCTAAACTTCCAGGTTTTATGTAAACTATTACTCATTTGATTTCTTCAAGCCTCTAAGCCCCACAGCCATTCCATTCACTTTCTTGTCTCCTAGGAAGGGACCTTGGCTGAGTTTAAGACGGCAAGGCTCCCAGAGCCCACTTCCCTCTATAGGTGCTGCTACATGTGTACTCACAAGCAAACCAGGGAGCCAATCCTATGCTCCAGTTCTCTTTCTTTACTTTTCCCTTTAACAGAGAAAAAAGCTTCATTTTAGAGGCACAGAGAATAGCTAGGTGAACCTGTGGCTAATGAAGGCCTCTAGGAAGCAGAAGCATGGTAAACATGGCCCAGGCATATGCCCTTCCCTTCCCTCTACCTATAAACCAAAGATTACATCCCGATCCTAGCAGCCAATGTCTATTCCCTTATTTGGACACTTTTCTAAGGCTGATAACCAAGGTAAAACCATCAAAGTAGTTGAAGTCCAGCAATCAAAATCTCCCTTTTAGCTGCTCGGATTAACATGCTCAACCAAAGCATGGCCAGCCCTTTATCCTAACCAACTCTAACGCAGCCCTCCAGTTTTCTTCACTCTTAAAATTCACACCTGCAAGGTCAGGTGTTTCCTGCCTACATCAGAAAGTGCCCATTGTACTTCTCCTCCCCATTTGATAAAGGATCTCTCTGTGAAAATAGGCATTTGGGGTAGTTTGTGCCTAATGTGGGCTCCTGGAGAGAGCAGCCTGCTGCCTGCAGGTCCCTTCAGTTAACACAATTTCACTCTTAAAAGCATGTTTCGTTATTGTAAAATAGTAAAGCATAATGTCAAAATCTGAAGTCCTTGGGTTTCAAATCCACTGATATGAAAACATGCCTGACACTGAATTTTGTATCTCACTGAATTACGTACTTCCATGATGAGGGCAAAGCCCCATAAGTCCAGCCACCAAGCTACCTTGGAATGAGTTCATCTGTCTTGAAACTCCTGAGTCACATTCCCCAACAAACAAGTCATCTGTATTATAAAAATCAAAAGCCATTCATTCATTTATTCATTTATTCAATACTCCCTTGGTTTCAGTAGAACTAATTCTCTAAGAAAGCATGATGTATTCATCAGCATAGTGACTAAAAATCATGATCCAGAACGAACTCCAACTAGGAAATACACCATGTTGACTGCACAGCAGTCCACTGCTCACTTTCCCAAGCCTTACATTAGCATTTTACAGCACCAATGATTACTGCCTTGCTCAAATATTCGAGAATGCACATGTCTTCCCAGGGAAGGTAAGATTCTCAGAATACTCTAGGGCCTAGAGCCTGCTCCACCCTGAACTGCTGCATAATTTGTTTTCATCTTGCATAAACCCCTGGATAATTCTTTACTCTCACAGAAGTCTGGGACACATTTAAAATTCACCTTTAATGACTTCCAAGGGGAACATTTCAGTTTGGAGTTTCTACAGACATAAGAAAATTCTAGTAATACAATACCTGAATGCTACACATTGTCAAACAAATGAGAATACAGATTTTATTAATCCAAATGGTACTTAAATTTCTGGGAAAATGTGGGCATTTAAAATCATTCAAACTATTTCAAATACATATAAGCACAAAAAGTTTAGAGAATTTTAATTAGTTTTGTAAAATTCTCTCCCAAAAGAAAGTTGTCAAAAATTTTCTTCAACTGAAGAAAAACATGTAATATTAAATCCCAGGCCCCTATTGAGTTGATATGCTTCACTGTCTACATGGCATGTGAACCCAGGTTGACCTTATTTGAACCAGACTTTTGATTTTCACAGGCTTTGTCTCATATACACACTTAAAATAGGATCTTGATAAATATGAAAATGCAAAATAATACCAGAATCCAGTTCTTTGTGGATCTAACACTGTCTCTTATTTTACAATAATTGAAGATTACATTGAGACCTCAAGTTAGCAATATTTTTCTTGCATCTGAGATATTTTTGTCAGTTTGTTACATTAGGTCCAGTGTCAAAAAGCAGCTGTAGCTCCTTCATAAAACCTCAAGAACATCACAGGTCAGAACACTAATATAGTGCTATCACATTATTTGGACAAAGTAATAGACAATTACATGTTCTGAAGATGCTCTTTTGAGGACCAGGGTGGGCAAGGAAATAGAGTGTGGTTCTGCATTTAACATTCAACATGAGACTTTCCCGAAGTGCTTTGGGAAGAAGATAGCACTGTAAGTACAAGACAATAAAAAAAAGTACTAGGAAATACTTCAATAAGACAAGTTACCCAGACCTGGGGTGCATCTAAGTAATGGAAGTCCTGTTTAACACCACAAGTCATCATGTTTCATTCCTAGTGGAAAGAGAAGAGAAGGGCAGAAGGAACGAGGGAAGGAAAGAGAAGGCAAGGTGAGGAGGGGAAGGGGCCCAAGGAGGGAGAGTAGAAAATGCTCAAGTTGAACTGGAATACATAAATGACAGTTAGGTATTCACTAAACAAATAGCTCTAGCTAGATGGACTTCTAGATAAAGAGAATATGCTACAGATGAAACAGCAAGATGATCATGGAATTCTTCACACGGGGAAATCCAGACAGCAGACAGGAGACTGACAGCTAGGAGAGAGTCAGCACATGGAACACACCACTTTGGAAAGAAAGAAAAGGCATTTTCTTGGCAGGCCTTCTCTGCGTTTGTTATTATCTTGAACACATTATCTTCATCTTTGCTGATGTCATAATTACAAGACGGCTGGAAACAAAACAATCCTGTCCTCGCTGAGCATCCCATGCTAGGATGAGTGTCATATTCTTACAGTCATTACCATCCCCCAGGTTCTGAGTACAACTATCAGACATACTTGCTTCAGTCTTTGCCACTAGGACCATGTCTTGTGTTGACTGGTTTACACAGAATTTATCTCCACTCATGATTCAAGTTGGTTTTGAATAATCAGAACTCTTCTTTGAAGCTGGGTCTAGACTGATGTTTCTAAGCCTACATAAACCTCATAATTCTTTCAATATGAGAGTTTGGGATTGGAAAAGTAGGGAGGTGAATGATAAATATGCAACAAGCAAAATCTGTCTCAAACCTGTAATTCCTCTGTATTCGTGGGCAGCTTTCTAATATTAAGTGGAGAAAGAAAAACAGAAGACAGCTGACCTTGTGAAATATTTTTTAAGGTACTTTCTTCTTAAATACCATGAAAGAATATTTGCAATTTACTCCTGTTAAATCCTGGAGAATATTGTTTTAACTTTATTATATTATCTGGTATATACAGGGCCAGTAGTATTAGTTATATATTTTATTGCATTGATTAAAAATTCCTCCCATATTATACATAGCACATTCATATGTATATGAATATTTGTTACCCAGGTGGTAGAACTGTTTGGGAAGGATTAGGAGGTGTGGTGTTTTGGGAGGAAGTGTGTAGCACTGGGAGCATACTTTGAGGTTTCAAAAACCTAAGTCACTCCCAGTTAGCTCTCTCTAGATCAAGATGAAAGTTCTCAGCTACTGCTCTGGTACCATGCCTGCCTGCTGCGATGAACCTCCCCATCCCATGACCACAATCATGGTAGACTGCAGTCATTTCTAACCTGAGCCAAAAAAATTAAAGACTTTCTTTAGGAATTGGTTTTGCCATGGTACCTTACCACTACAGTAGAAAAGTAATTAAGAAGAAGGTACAACGTAAAATCAATATGATGGGACAGCTACATCAGATTCATGTAAAGCAAACATCCCATTCTCCCACAAGACTATTAGGATGGGAAAAGGTTTACAATAGTTATAGGGCTTTTACTCCATTGCCTTTCTGAAATAGTCAACTGATTTTTCAATGCTATTTTTCTGTTCCTTTTACTCTCAGAGGCACACACTGAAGACATCTCCCTGCTTCTTACATGCCACACGTAATATTCATGACAACTCCCAGTCCGAAAGTACTATTCTGAGCAATTCTACAACTCAGAAGAGGATCAAGAGAGGATACAAAGCTCTGCCTGTTAGACGCCAATCCCAGTTCCCCACGCGTGGCCTTTCAGGTTCTTTTGTCAAAGAGACAGTTATCTGTAGAACTACAAAGGATATGGGAAGTAATATGCCTCCAAAGTCGTCACTACATCCCTTTGTGAGTCACCTGCTTCCCATGACCTGAATTTGAGTGTCCTTCAAATTTTATTTCTCAGCAGTGACTTCTCCAGACACATCTTATCCTGTTCTTATTTGCTCTAAATGAGAATGTAGGTGTTCTTTGGGAAAGGCAAATTACATGAGAATTTTGATAAGCTTTTCCCCTTTGCAATAACAAACAAAATTAGTTTGAGCAAAGATGATATGTCAAGCATTTTAAAAACTGGTTCATAGCGTAATCACAGACATTCTGTGATGTGGTTACTTTTATCGGACCCACTTTTCCATTCAGGAAAGTAAAGCAGAGGGGAAACAAACTATTTGCTGCTTGTAACAGCTGACAAACACTGAAATTAAGATTTGAAAATTAATGTTTCTGCCTGGGCTTATCTATCCATTTTTCCTGTCTTAATTGAAAGTGCTTCATCCTTATTCAGTAAGTATATATTTACCTCTGTCCATGACTGTCATTCATGGAGACAGAGTTACAAAGCAATGGACATGACAACACTAGAAAATGTCACTGTAGTATGATAAATAAGGTGTTTAAGCAAAAAGAGCAAATGTTTAGCCCAGATACAAACTATAATACCAGGTATATAGGGTGGAAAACAGAATACGGAGTTTAACTCTAGGAAGGATTTTATGGAGAAAGATCAGATTTGAAGATAGAATAATAAGCAGCTGAGGAGTAAAAGTATTCAAAGGTCAGGCACAATGTGGGCATTCGGGGGACTGAGTGTGAGCAAATGAGAGGGAGATAGTGAATTGCTAGAGAAAGACTCAAGTCCTAACATGGACTCCAGCTTTCAAACATAATTTGGTTATTATAACAAAGAAAGTGGAAATGAATACAGAATGCGGAATAGAGATGAATCCTTTTTTGAGATAGAGATGAGTCCTTTTTTGAATTGGGAAAGATGACTGATGATTGTGTGGAAGATGAATCCAATCAAAGGAGAGTGAGAAGTGAAAGCAAGAGGATAACAGCAAGCCTGCATCAGAAAAGCCAAGAGAGAGACTTATAACAAGATCCTTCTACTCGCCTAAAAGGGAATCCTCATAAGAGAGAAACAAGGAAGTTAGTGGTACATATTTCTTAAAGTACAGGAATCGGAAGCTCTGGTCAAGGACATAATGTAAGAGGATTTCATATTAGTAAGGACTTATACAAAGACGGAATGCAACACATAAAACTAAGAGGACAAAAAGGACCTGAAAGACATAAAAATCCCTGCCCATGAAAGAACCGTCATCAGTGCCGCTGACTGTTTCACAAAAGAACCATCACTGTTGCTGATGGTGTCCCATGTGAAAGCCTTATGAAGTTTTCAGGTAGCAAATTTTATTGTCCAATGAATGTACTTTTATCATATTATTTAGGAGAAATCAAATATCCTTGGGATTTATTATCTAGAAGTTTGCAAGGTTTTAGGGCAGGTTTTCCCAGAGACATTTAGCCTTCACTCTAGCTTGTCCCATATGGCTACTAAACATACGATCAAAAATATTTTTATATGGTAGAGTTTTTAGTTTTGGAAAAGAAAAACACAGTTTTCTAAAACAACTGGGTTGGATGAATAGTTTTGCCCATTCCTGGAGTCTGTGTGTACTCTGACTTTACAACAAAACAATATTTTAAAAGTGGTGGCGCACAGCCAGGCGGTGGTGGCGCACGCATTTAATCCCAGCACTTGGGAGGCAGAGGCAGGCAGATTTCTGAGTTCGAGGCCAGCCTGGTCTATAGAGTGACTTCCAGGACAGCAAGGGCTACACAGAGAAACCCTGTCTCAAAAACAAACAAACGAACAAAAAAAGTAGATTACTTCAACAGGCAAAACAACTAACCTTTATTCCACGGCATTAGTGGGAACTAAAACCTGTATTTTTCCTTTAGAATCTACTATGTAGGGAAACATTAAAGAGTGAATTCTTTTTGCAACTTTAAAAGACCATATCTTCTTCTTACTCTCACCCCATTTCATGTATATAATTTAATTTGGTTATTATTATTATTATTATTATTATTATTATTATTATTATTATTATTTCATTACAAGGCTATATATAATGCCAGCAAACTACATACAGTATTGTTTTTTCTATTTTTAACAACAAGGAAAAGACAGTATCCTATGGTTGCAATTTTGTGAAAAAAATCCATAAAAGCACGCTCATTTTTATATAACATCTGCAAGTCTGCTTTTTTTATATAACGTCTGCTAGTCTGCTTTTTTAATATAACTTTTGTTGGACTTCATTTTTATATAAAGTCTGTTGGTCTGCTTTTTATATAATGTCTGTTGGTCTGCTTTTTATATAATTTCTGTTGGTCTACTTTTTTATATAACTTCTGTTAGTCTACTTTTTTTTTCTTTTTGGTTTTATGCACTTTGCGTCATTATTACTGTTCCTCCCAGCTTTACTGAGGAATAACAGACACATAGAAATTGTATATGTTTAATCATATGATATGCAATTCAATTCAGTATACTGTATTCTGACAGTACCTCCAAACAGAGTTATCATATTCATTATCATCCACTCTCACCATGAGACTAGTTTATATTACTTTATATTTTCTGAGACATGGACTAAAACTGTAAACCATATAAGCACAGAACACAGTGCTCCTTGGGGCTCAGTCTCCCAAGTGTTGAGACTCAAGGCATAATCCCCCAAGTCCAACACACCACCAGTTGACTTTAGGACCTGAAAGACATAAAAATCCCTGCCCATGAAAGAACCGTCATCAGTGTCTCTGACTGTTTCACAAAAGAACCATCACTGTTGCTGATGGTGTCCCATGTGAAAGCCTTATGAAGTTTTCAGGTAGCAAATTTTATTGTCCAATGAATGTACTTTTATCATATTATTTACCCTGTGGTTTCTTTTCCTAAGCTTTGTCTTTTTAGAAGAAACTCTTAATGGGAGGAAGATGACACTGAAGCCCTATGTTTAAATATAAATACATTCCTTAGGTCTTATGGTCATTCTGTCTAAATAAATGTGTTACTTTCAGAGTTAGACTTATAGAATCAGTCATATGCTTTGAAGCAATAATTACCCAAAGCATAGCATTCTGTATAATACTATTTATACACATATGCATCCATACATATATGCATACATCCATACATGTATACATACAACATACATATATACATACATGTATACATTTGCACATATATAATAATTGCATACATATATATGCATCTAAATATAGAGTATTTATGGCATAGTCTATCTCTTCCATAACATTGGGGTGGGAGGAAGGTGTAAAGGTTAAGATTGTGACAAAAACTGGCTGAAAAGAGCTCATAGAGGATGAATTAGACTGTGTTTAAGTTTCTTCACTCCAGAGCCAGGCTTCAGCTGAGTCCTGGATTCAGCAGCATCCTTGGGGACAATTCATCTCCCAGGTTCAAATACAAATTGTTTATATTTGAAAGAAGCCAAGCCTGTAAGATCTGCTTAGCCTGGTTTCCCCCTAACTCTCCCATCCTATCTTACTCTATGGACATTCCTTTCTATACTAAAGCTAGCCCTCTCAGAGGTAATTACTTTTTTCTTTTCTGTTTGGAAAAAGTCTCTTCTTGGGCTCAGTAGATGCTACAGTGGATAAAATGCTTACTGTGTAAGCTTGAAGACTAGAGTTGGAGTCCTGACACCATAAAAAGGGCAGACGGAGTGGCAGATGGCCTGTGATCCCAGCTCTGGGGAGAGAGAGCCAGAGGTCTCCAGACAATAAAGCTTATTCCAGAAGACTTTCAATAAAGATTTCACATCAAGAGAAAAGCCAACTGGTTCACACGACTGTGCTATACAGAACCACCAATTATTTTTGAGAAAATTCATTTACTCGATTACTACAGATGGCATTATCCCTGTAATCTCTCCACAGGTAGAATGCTTTAAAATGATACATTTTTTTTAAAGTGTAGAAAGTGTTTCTATGTATATATTCAGAACAAGGGCTTTAGATGAGCCAAATAGTTAATACAAACAAATAGAACAAACAAATGGTAGGGAAGGTTCTTCAAAGGCACTCAAAACTTAAACCAAAGGCAAAAGAGCTTTCCTAGAGCAAAAGCTCTTAGAGCCACTACTCTTTCCACAGCTGCCTTAACGTATTAGTGATCAAGCAGCCCTTCGACTCAATGCTTTCATGCTGGGAGGGGCTGAATCACTCGTGTTTATAGTACCTTGCTCCTCCAGTGTATACATCCCTGTGTGCATAAATTAAAATTAGATTATAAGTATGTGAGTTTTGCAAGTGGTCATAGAATATTTCAACTTTAGCTGATAGTTACTGATAATATATATATATAATGAATTGATGGATTTATTCTTGCCTCATGCAATTCACTATTAGAATCTAATAGATTGTACAAAAGATCACAGTAAGCATAATCATAAAGCAGAACTCAGTATACAGGGCAGGGACTCATTGAATATGTCAGTGGCAGATACAGGTAAATACAGAAAAATGACCACAGAGACGAATAAAATTGCCTACTTGTTGAAGCATTTTCTCTGTCCAATCACATTAGGGCAGTGACAGGCCCTAATAGGAATAGGGAGGCAGAGCTAGAAGTTTGGGGAGAGAGAGAGAGAGAGAGAGAGAGAGAGAGAGAGAGAGAGAGAAGAAAGTGTAGAAGACAACATGGAGGAAGATGAACAGGCAGAAGATTCAGACCCCACATGTTTTTAAACAGCCACAAGTAGCTAAAGTTTTCACAAGGTTAGAATAATTGGGTTAAAGCATTACCTTTATCAATTGGCTCTGAAATTATTGTATTGGCATCTTGTATATTGTGATCTTATTGTTATATAAATCTGATTGGATAATTAAACTTTAAGAGTCACATTTCTGCTGGCATTGAGATAGCTGATCATGGGTTGTGTGAGGTGTTGCATAGAAGCGAGATGAACTCTCTAGCTGGGAGAGAACACACCAAGTGCAACCCTGTCAGGACACAGCCAGGACATAGTGCTGTGGCTTGCCAGTACCGATATTAGAGTGGGAATGTGGAACGGTGAGGCAGGAGAGATTGTGGGGTGATCTTTTTAATATTTCCTGCAATACCTACTATCAAGCCTGATGATCTGAGTTTCCAGAGAACACACACCAGATGGAGAAAACTTATTACCCAAGTCATCCTCTGCTTTCTGTATATGCACTGTGGAGGGCAGAAAACAGCTTGGGGTAGTTACATGAACACAAACACACACACACACACACACACATGCAAAAGTAATAAAACCATTTTAAGAAAATATAGACAAGTACTGATATTTCAACATATAGTTCATGCATCAAAGAAGGGACAGAGCCTGGGAGTACAGGTAAACTATATTTATTTATTTGGTTGGTGGTTGTTTTTTGAGACAGGGTTTCTCTGTGCAGCCCTCACTACACAGAACTCACTCTGTAGATCAGGCTGGCCTGAACTCAGAGATCTGCCTGCCTCTGCCTCCCAAGTGCTGGGATTAAAGGCGTGTGCCACCGTGGTCTCATGCACTATTATTCTGTTACTTTTCCAAGTTCAGCATGCAAGTAGTGGGTTTCTTCAGGGCAACTTCTTATATAAGTGCCATTCTTTGAGGCAATATTTTATGATTAGTTCATTAGCCTCATTAGAGAGTCTTACATTTTATACTAAAGCCTAAAACTGAAAGTCCTTAATCCCACACTCATTAATAGATCCTACAGCAATACTATTCGACAAAAGCACAGAGGCAAAATAATTTAAAATGTGAGGTAAAAATTTTAAAATATGATATATAAAAAATAAGTTTTGAGTCTCTGACTATGTAATTGCATCATGTAATAATATATACTATCACAAGTCTTAAGAATAAATAACTTATTCATAGTACTGCTGCTAATTCATTAGCAAGCCAATGATGGGGTTGTACAGTGAACCTAGCCTGAATTATTACAGTGTAGAAGAATTTTTTTTTTTACTCCCAGTATTATCTGGACAATATTATACTGTCACCACAGCTTTTTATGTGATACATAGTATAATATAGTAATTTACATTATAAGCAAGAATAAAGCCTCTGAGTCACAAGCAGCGGAACAGATCATTTCTCACTACTGTTGGGAGATTCCAGGATGGTAGCTCACGTAAGCCACTTCAGCTGAGCGAGGCAGCTTCCTGAGGCTCAGCTCTTCGCTCAGCTCCTCGAGAGGAGCTGGCAAGGACCACAGACAGGGCTCTGGCGCCACGCCCACGGCAGTATATATTTTCACCACCTATCATATACATTACCCGTGTCTTGACACTGAAAACACACACTCAGTGCCAGTCATCTATTTATAGAGAAAACGCATATGCATCTTGATTTCCATTTACAACTCGCAATTCAATCCTCTGAATTAAATTGCACTCCTTGTTTTGATTCAAGGCCAGAATGGTGATGCCTGCAATGTGATCACAGGCACACCCAGGTTAGATAGTGAGATTATAGCAGACAAAAAAAAAAAAAAAATGGAGGAGTTAGGTAGTATTCTACAACTCGGTACAAACTCTAAAACAGAATGTGAAGGAAAAAAATTATAAACGTGCCCTTTATGGGGTTACATTAATTTTTTTTTGCTGAAATTGTTGGTCACATAGGATAACTTCTGGTAATCTGAAGTGGCTTAGATATTTCTTAAAACTATACTGGTCTAAGAAGATGTGGGCTACTCTGACACATGCTGACTATGATGTAAAGAAAGATGAGGACGGAATAGAAAGAGGAGGAGGAGGAGGAAAAGGATGGGGAGGAGGAAAAATATCCTAGATAAAGAGATTTATTGAATCAAGGAACATTTATTTGTATATTTTTTTATAAAGATAAGAAAGATTACAGCACTTAAAAGCTCAAGAGCAGGGAGTAAGAGTCAGCAAAATGGAAGGTTAAAAATAACGTATAGCAGTACCGGCTGGGAAGGGAGACCCACGCGCCGAAGGAGGAACAGGTGCTGTGCAAAGCGGGCAAAGCCATTGAGCTTCTTCCCAGAGAAAAAAACAAAGTTTCTGAGACTGAGTAGAAAATGAAAGTAGATATAGATAAACTGGAGCTGGAAGAACAGGGAGCTCAGCACTCTGTTTTTCTTACTGAAGTAAATGAAATCACCTTCACGCTAAGGAGTATGTGTGTACCCCTAAAGTCTTCTCTCTGTCTCCTTCAGAGACAGCAGCCCTTTCCACTCAACCCTGCTCCCCAGGGACAGCGAAGAGTACTGATGCTTCTACAAAGTTGTGTCAAATTTAAAAGTTTCTGGCCAATAGGACCACGGAAGACTGTCTGGTTCCGTAGACAATTTTATACCTCACTTTCAAGAGTTTCTCTCCGTGCCCGCTCTTGGCAGGCCTGCCAACCAAGTCCATTTTGGCTTTCCAGAGACTTTACAGGCTCAGTGAGTTTATGAAACTAAAGCCCCCAGCTCATAACCACCAATGCTCTCACAATAAATTTGCAGATTAAAACTTGTAGTGTCATACTAAGTAGTTACAAATGGCAGCAATATATATCAAGGAGACAGTCCTCTTACACGCTCATTTAGTGGTGATAGTGACCGTGGCCTCCACCCAGTCCTCCTGAATCATCTACCGTGATGCAGAATCTAATGTGATTGTTATTTCTAAGAATTATCAAAAAATAAAGTTGTATGTACTTCCCAATAAACAGAAGTATACAGAGTGATTGATAGATAAACAATAACTGATAGATATATAAAAGATGATAGATTTGACAGATAAGTAGAAAGATGGACCAAGATCCTTGGAGTAAGACAGCTCCCTTTAAGGCTGCCATTTTCTTCATTGATTTTTAAATGGCTTCTTAAAGTTATTATTATACAGGATTACATAAGGTCATTTTAATACATGTAGAGACTTACTTTGAATGTATTCTCCCCATATTCACTGTCCTGAGCATCATTCTCAATCCAAGAAAGGACTTTAACCTAGCCAGTTTAGGTGGTAAGAAGTTATTTCATTTCAACTCTTAAAGTGTATAAACTTCAATGTTGTTTTATAGGTATTTATGCATATTAATATCATATATAAAGTTGGAATTATACTTACAACCCATATTTCTGTGATATTTTTACAGTACACAGTTGAATTTTTGTTAAGACCACAACCCTAAACTTGAGTGTGAATTATCCAGATGCCAAGTCTAACCAGAGTTTTCCTCTGTAGCTTACAACTGTAGTCTCCAGAATTGAGTGTTGGCTACCTTGGGTGCATCCTCAGAAACAGGCACACTGAGGGCTAGAGCAATTCCGTTCTCTACAATGTCGAGCTCAAAGGGACACTTTGTATACACATGGACTTTGATTGACACAAGATTGAGGATATTTGTAGTACTTTACAATGACAGTAACAGACAAAAACGAAAAGTGGCTCCTTTTCACAAAGAACTAATGGAAAGCAAAAGTGCCAGGAGCAGAACCCTAGGAACCATTCAGCCAGTAACTTGGCTTCAAAGGCAATGCACACCCTGATGGTACAGAATAAAATGATTACTAGACTGCTTTAATCAAGCATTTCCTTCCCCAAATAATACAGGAAAAGTGTAAGAAGACATAATCACAACCATCCTTGGAGGTTGGAATGATTAAACAAACAAACAAACAAACAAACTGAGACATCAGGCTTAGCTGAGTCAAGCTTTATGCACGTGGAAAGGGCACAGAACCTTCAAACAGTCATAACTGCAATAGTACCATAGACTCAGGCCTCATCCTTAGGTTTGACTTGATTCCTGATTCCAGCAGTTTTCTCCCACATGACCATCTGCAAGGTACTTAATCTTTCTGTTTGCTTTGAAAATTGTGGTTTTCTACAAAAGTGAGATGATCACAGCATGGAAACCTTATGGTTTGTAACTACAGTGTTTCTCAGAATCATGTCTTTCGTGTTTTCTTCTGCTGATGGGATTGTCTTGGGAAGTTGGAAAAGGTTAAGAAGATGAGAGCCAGCTAAAGGAAGTAGGTGTCTGAAGACAGGACCAGCCTTGCGTCTCATCCTCTCTCTGCTTCCAGCTCAACAGGATATGTGGAAGATTTGCACCCTTTCCATGGGGCACTCTGCCCAAGAGTTCCTGATACTCATCAAATACCATCTATGGTCACTACTAATAATATAATCATCAATCAGGTCTTTTTATTGATAATCTTTATGAGATTATGGTTCTTATAGGACCAGAGAACACATAATGCTTTTTTTTAAGATGTGAAAAGAAATCTCAGTGTTAAATGTAACAGATATTTATTATCGAACAAAGAAATTCCTTGAGGTAATAAGAAAATAATTCAAGCAAAACCAAATTTCATGAAGTATGTCCTAAGAAAATAGGAATCATGTTTAAAGATATGAGTATCCTCAATTTGTTAACAAGTGGCCATAGGATAAGACATCACTAAGAGTTTTGCATGTTTTATGCATCCTTCTATGATTAACACAGGCATCTGTTGACAGGTGAAAACTTGGTTTCAAATAAGTTATAAAAATGGCCTAGAGTTGCTCACTTGATAGAAACACATATTTTTCTAGTGGTTACAGTTGCAGCATCTACTTTTTAATAACTACACCAGGCTTTCCCAGAGTATGTCCAGAGAGTATTTCTAAATGATACTGTTTATGTAAGGCATCAGACTAAATAAGTTTACAAATGTAGGACCTCATCATATTTTTTATGTGCCCAACATTTATTGAGTTTATAGAAGTGATTTGACTACTTTACTTGTAGCATATGGCAGAACACGGAAGTATGGTAACACACTTTGGCAAACTGTACTGTATCATGAACTCTCTCCTCTTGTCAATATGTGTACATGTCTCTAAAAATCTTAGACATGGTCTCTCATTCTATGCTCTTTTCCTTTAAAAACATCTTTTTACAAAGTCAAGTATAATTGAAATCAATCTAAATTATAAGCTGTTGCCAGGGTTTCTTCCAATTAATACCTCTTCCTCACACTTTCAGGCACTCCTCAAGGAAAAGACAAGTATTGATAATGAACATTGGATTACCAATTGTCCCTGAAATTATATCATAAAGGAGTCACTGCACCTGTATACACTATAGTATTCAACTGAATCACTTCAATTCAGCCATAATGTTATATGGATCATAAATATGTTGTGAGGAAGGGTGAATATCAAAATCAGACTTAAAATTTGTATTGTAAATGGAAATTTATGAGTCAACTCTATTTTGATATTGATAACCTAGTTTCTATATTTTCAAAGAGGTGGACATTCCAAACAATGTTAGCTCTCTTTGCAAACTGAGGTGGTATAAGATTAACACCCATTTCAAATGCTGTCCCACTGCTGTCCATTATATGAACATGGCAAGATATAAGATATCCACAAATGAAAAAGAACAGTGCTATGGATGCTGGGTAATTTTTGTTGCTATTGTCAGTCAGTGTTACTGTTTTCTCGTAGAAAGCTCACTGATTCTCAGTGAGAATCCTCCTGTAAAAATACTACTCTGTGGATGAGAACTATCAAATAAAAAGGAAAGCCAACAGAGGGCTAGTTACAATCTTTTATTTTCTTGCGTGCAAAGTGTTGTCATGTTGGACAAGCACGCTTTGAGCACTGGGTTTCAAGTACAACAGCAGCCTCAACTCAGATGATTAAAACTGAGTAGGGTCATTTCCAAAGCATTTCCAAAAGCTCCAAAAACAAACAAAACAAAACAAACAAAACATTTCCTCTCTGATAGCATAGGTTTTAAAAAGCAATGTATATGAGTTTGATCCTATCCACAGAGCTAAGTGGGAAACTAGAAATGAAAATTGAAAAGAATACATTAGGTAATAATGATTTTATGAAGACAATACTGCTACATTATGATCAGTGGTATCTGCAAACATATGCATTAGAAATAAAATTAAATGTGTGGTATATTTATCATTTTCAGTTTTAGCATTACCAGACCCTCTAGCCATCATACTGATTTATTTTTTCATTTGTTTATTTCGTGGAGAGAAGAGAGATTCAAGGAAAGTAACAATATGTTTGCTATGCCAATCAATGACAGGAGCACACCCCTCCATGGGTGTGGCAAACAGAAACTCAGGCCTACTGGTTCCCCAGACCTGTGTGTGATAGGGTGCCATCCCCACCACCACCAGGGGGATACTGCCTCTTTTGTTTTCTTCTGAAAATGTGGAGGGTGTCCTAGTAGAGCATTATTATAGAGGCTCTCACTGTTTTTAAAAACTGTGTTTGGTCCATCAGCTCATTCTAATTGGCAGACTGAAAAAAAAAGAAGAATGTTGTTCATGTTCACAGACTCTGGTGTTTCTCACAAAACAGACACCCATTTCCATTTCTTTTGCTTCCCGACATCTCGCAGTGGTGACAGATGTTTTAGAACAGTTTCAGTATCCCTGTTCAAATAGAAAATGCACACTTAATGATACCCATGGGTATGTTGATAACCACATCTTCATAAGTCTACAAAAAATTATACCCCTTGGTAATTATATTACTATTCAATATTTATGAACTATTGACAGAAAAAGATCTCACTTTGAACTGTATTATTATAGATATGCACATTTACATCAACATAAAAGTTTACAATGTTTTATACAATTTCCTATTTAAAGTTGTAATTAGATGTAATGATTTTAAAAACCCAGAATTGAGATGTGCATCCTTCACTGTGAGCGTGAAAGAAATGCAGCTTGGTGTCAGCTCTGCATCTCTGACTAATCTGTGAGCCACCCACTTTAATGGCTCTTCATAAATAATTCAAATTTTAATTATGTTGCCAGCCTCTGACCTGAAGAGAAATGAAGAAAAGGGAAAAGAATGGACTAGGGAGCGCCTATCAGTAGAATCAAATTGCGCCTCCAGTAAATGACTTGATGTCTCAAAGCTCCACTTTCCTAGTAAAGACACACCTGCTTCCTCATCTCCCCTCTCCAACATAGAAAATATAAAATAAAATTACTGTCACCGAGGATATAGCACTGATGAATGAACTGTTTATTCTGAAAGGAGACAGTCTGTCCTTATTTTAAGGAGCTGTGTTTCTTCACATCTGCTTATCTAAGTAGATATAATTAAGATTAAAATATGGGTTTAATTTGTACCAGTGTCCCCTAGGTACCAATTCCTAACATTGTTTTCAAGCCTAATCTGTGCCACCCTCCTGAAAAGCCACTGGTCTTATTCTAGGATCAGGCATGCTCATATAATGACCATGACATATCAGATCTCTGCTATATTAAAAGGGGGCTTATAAATCCCCTCCCAAACCCAGGTCTTATAAGTTATTGTTGAAGGAACTGTTGCCAAATTAATGGCTGGCTGAATAGTCTTAGGAAAATCTAACTGCATCTGTCATACACAAAGCTGGCCAAGGTGGCTCTGACAGGCGATACACGGCTGAATGATCTCCTCCCACCTAAAAACATCTTTTAATTGCATCAGGTCTCTGCATCCACAGTTGAGCATCTGCTCACTACAGCCAAAGCACTAGCTTTCAAATTGAAATGCTAAATCTCACTGTATAAGTTCTTTCTAAACACTACTTTACCATTGTGCTAATGCGATGCAAATGCAGTCATATTTGATGTAAGATCCCCGAGGCCAAACCTAACCCATGCATACTAAAAATTTATTCTTTGCTATTGTTTGGTATCTGGATAGTTTTTGTGCCTCTAACAAAGACAGCATTTAGATTTCATTTAAGAGAGTCTAAATCCCATTTGCAGCAGGTCTTTTGGCTTATTTGGGGACTTATATAGATCCAGAGGCTGATTCAATCTCCTCTGGAGTTCTCATTTTTAGTTTTTCATTTTTTTTAAATTGAAGATATTTAGGAAAGATCTATAGAATCTATTGGGCTCTGTACAAATTTGTACAAATGTAGCTGTCTTGAAAACGAATTTGTTATAAAACTGAATCTTATTCTTCGACTACCTGGCATTACTTGAAACCTATTTTTCACTTTCTGATACTTGAAATGTTATTTTTTTCCAATCATTTATCTAAGAGTTGTCTTTGTAAAGAGAAAGGTAATGCAGGGTCTTGCTGTTATATCCAGTCACCTAGTTTAGTGGTCTCCCACATATAAATGATAGTAAAATAGGCAAGCATATCCAAGCTCATTATTAAATTATCTATCCAATCTATGTCAGCACATTTATGTGTACGTGTAGATCTAATGCACCATTTCTTACAAAATTATATGGAGACAGTCTTTCAGATGACATTGGAGGCAAAAGGATCAGGTATTCAAGGCCAGTATTAGCTATATGATACTTTATCAAAAGAAAGATTAAAAAGTAAACCTTGTAAAAATAGAATTTATAATTATAATTTTACATGTCTCCTCCATCAATAAACTAACATGCTCTCATTGACAATCCTAATTGCCAGTTTTCAATATACTTATTCTGGTCGCCAAACTTTTACCACTACCCTATCACTAGCCAGCAAGTGACCATCAGCCCATGAGCATACACAATCTCTGTTTGAAACATGAGAAAAAAAAATGTTAATTTATTATCCTCAGTTAGAAGATGAGAGAACATGGGCTCCAGACAGACAATTATTAATTGGTGCCAAAGAGATAAAAAGATGTTGGGGAGTAAGGTAAGTAGCAGATGAAGACAGCTGCTTACAGAATAAAACTCTACCGAGTGTCTGACTCTTCCCTGATTCTATTTTAACCCTTACAATGTAATGATATTTGGAATGATAAACAACACATGATGGATAATTGACCTACATGAGATGCACGAAAACTAAAAATACATCTGTAGAATGAAAAAGTTCTTTCAAAATAAACGTCTATTAATTAATGTAGAAGGAACTGATGACATATTTTTCAACGTAACTTTAAAAAGATAATCTGTAAAATATTACCACATTGCTGCATTAAAATTCTTATAAAACTCATTTTAACAGTAAGAGATGCCACGTGGATAGTCTGTCAAGCTCTAACATAGTTTTACAATAATAGCAACATACCTTGGGATATGGCTCATTCTGAGAGTTTATGCCAAATAAATAAGAGCTTTTTTATTATAGGAAAATACTTATAGGGTTGATATTAGGGGTTCTAAAAATGTAAAACCCTTCCTAATTCATCATGGGTATTAGTACATTTTTAGAATACAACCAACTATTATAACTTTATAATTCATTATTTATTATATGCTATATTTAATATACAATTGCTTATATTTTACTTTATTTTTATATTTAACGACAGGAATCACACTATTAGCCAACACTGTGCATGCAGATGGCAAGACTGCATGCTATCTGAGCCCTAGCAAACCCTTGGAACTCTTCTAGATATTCCCTCATACATTTTTAATAAAGTAGATAAAACAGAAATTGACTTTAAACATATGGAAAGCACAAACCCAATCAAATAAAGAAGTTTCACATCTGTATATCATGTTTACTCATGTATTGCATCAACACACATTATGACGTGGATTTAAAAATGAAAAAAGCAAATAAAGGCACGAGAATTTGACGAAATTTCATTTCTGTGACAAATTAAAGATATTTTTATGTTCTTTCTGCTTAGCTATATTATCAATGTAATACTAAGAAGAAAATTATTTCCAGTGAAGAAGAAAAAAATCACACTGTTAGTAGACATTTCGCAAGCTCTTCTGCAAGTCTATATGTCACATGTCCCCCAACAAGCCCTTGGCACTCTCCTAAAGATTCTCTCCCACTCGCTTATTAACTCTCGCCGTAGTGGTTCTCCTGACCCAGACCACAAAATACTCCCTAGACCTTAATGCCTTTGTACTAACTACTCCCTCTACCAAGACTGGTAACTTAACATCAATAGATGGCCCCTCCCTTTATTCCATCCATGCTCAGGATAGCTGAGAAGGCCTTCGTGAACTACCACATTCAAGTCTGCATAGGCCGTAAACTAAGAGCTATGTACCTCATGTGTATTTGTTGTTGGTTTACCAGTGATCTCCTTTAACTCATAAAATATAAAACTGAAGTACAAAATCACACCTGATTTATCACTGTGCTGCTGCTAGTCCCCACAAATATGCCTAGCACATGTAAGAACTCAGGAATTGTTTCAAAAAGACTGAATACTCAATACTACAGTCCAGACTGGTGAACATCATCTACTCTTTTCTACACCATCTTCCCTCTTTACAGGTAAAATACTTCATAATTTTCTCTCTTCCACTCAGTAGCTTCCCTTATTTCCTAGTGTGAGTCAGTGCCAAGTCATCGCTGTTTAAGTACAACAAGGACTCTGCAAAGTAGGGAACTTCATACACAATTGACTAATGGACAGAGGCTTGTATTACCACAATAAACTTCCACACACAGCGTTCTAGAATGCAGACTCCATAAGGTAGACAATTATCTGCTGTCTGTTGACTCCAGCCCCCAAATTAGTCACTGACATAAATTAGGCCATCAACACATACCTAATTCCTGAAAGCATACATTCAGAAATGATTAAGTGAGGAAACATTCAACCCGCTTTGTTCCATGTGATTGTGAAATTGCCATGAATGAGTAAACCATAAGCCTGATGTGTTTCTGTACAAGGACGCACACTGTGACCTAAACTATGTGGCAATAAAAGCACACTGAATAAAAATCACTTGCTCATGAACTAATCTCCCCCAGCAAACATTAAACAAGTTTTATATGAAATATGTCCCCAGATGCACACAGCACAGCCTCACTTCCCATCAAGCAGACAGCTCTGCAGCGCTGCCAATTAAGTCACAGCATAAATTTATTGCTTCAATTAAAGATCAAAATTCACTGAGAAACTACAGCAAGATCCTTGGATGATCATGTTGCTTCAGAAAATGAAAGCAACGCCACAGAGAACGCATGTCCCAAGGATTCCAGATTCCAATGTAATTTTTCTTGTAAGTGCTTCTTTAAACTCAAGCCATTTCAGAGCCGGGAAGTAGCATGTTTAGCAGCAATACTTAACACTTGCTCTTAACTTCACTGAACTTGGATAGCACAGCAATCCACCCAAGCAGAGATAGACTGCCTAGCGCCTGTCTCTGACTCTGTCAGTTCTGGAAGCCACTCTATCATTATCTCTGGAAGGAGCCTCTCTGAAAAGGATCAAGGGTTTTTGTATACTTACTTTTCCCGCTCGCTCCAGTGGGGCAAATATCATCGTGCTGGCTCTACACTATCATTTACCCTGAAAACCTGTAATTATTTTCCTCAAGCAACACTTCACGCTGCTGTCCTGATTAAAGGCAACACACACTAGAAGGCAAGGAGCAGCAGTGCTCAGAAGGCAAACATTTATTCATTTTGTAAGCCTCAGGCAGCGAAGTGGACACAGTAAGCACCAAACACTTGTTTTTAGATGGTGTCATATCTGCTGTGACTTGTACTATATTGAATAATTTTACTATACAACATAATAGGCATTTAAACAACAAACCAAGAACACGTATTTGTATACTTTTGTTCTGCCATTTATTAAAAACAACCCCCATAAAATGGCATAGCATCAGCAGTGGCCACTCTAGTTTTCTTCTTTCCATTAATACCCATTAAATAATTATTTAACCATTTCTTGACAGGGAGATCAAGTAAAACACTGCTTTATTTATTGTAAGCTTCACCTGAATTGAACCTATTTACTCCCGCTGTTTAGGTAGCTATCGAAAGAACGCTCAAACAAAAAGCCCATCATCAGGAATTCAGAAGGTTTCTGTAAGCTACCTGACACCTTTCCAAGGCTGAGGTGAGATTTCACTCAAAAGAAAGCCAAAGTATCTTTTGCCTGACTCATCACACTGGGTGAGCCAATTAATTGGACCTGGCTTGGAGATTCATATCGAGCTGCTCATTCATTGTTTTTAATTTTTTTTTTTGGGGGGGGGGGCTGGATCTCATATAGCTCATGTAGCCCAGGCTGGTCTGTCTTCTATTTGCCATAGATTTTTAGCAACCAAACAATGGAAGGCTATGACAGGTATGCTGGCCATAGCAGTCACACATAGTTACTGGGTCACCAATCATGGGGCCAGTTGTTCAATGCGGATAGTAGCAGCATAAACCGTGCTGTTCTGTAAAGAGAACGATCTCTTTCTTTCTCTACTACCACATTTAAGCATTCTGGGTGATTTAAATTTATTTCTAAACGTTGCTAAGCCCTCAATATATTCCTTCAGTAAATTTGCCTACTACATAATAAATAAGATTGTCAGTATTGTAGATGGCCCTGGTGCTGCTGTGTGTATTTTGATGTTACTTCACCTTCTCTAAGAGGGACTGTCTGGACAAGGGGTCAATCATGTACTCAGGACGTAAAGAAACCAATCACTGGGCTGGTAGGTGGTACTTCCAGGTCAGGGGGAGGAGAGAGAAGGCAGGAGAGGGACAGACAGGCTTTTGGACAGGGACAGTGGGAGGACAAGATGTAGCTATTAGTGATTCCCAGTTTAGATGGGGAATCTGCCAGGATTCACCACTCGAGTATTTAGATGTAATATGTCTTACAAAATTAGGATTCTAGTTGTTGTGCCCAACGATTGAGTTACCATTGATCCTGAACTAAGTTTGTGTAGTGTTTTCCTTCAGGTGGCAGTTCAACTGGGATCCAGAGACAAAGGTATGTTGTCAAAGTATGGGTTTGCCAGAAGTGTATCCCAAAAAGCCATGGAAATTTTGAAGCATGGGGCTGACATGGTAACAACCCACCAGTGGAAATTTAGGGAGCTGGAAGGAGAGATTTTGGAGCTCTCAGACAGGTTCCAAGAGATGAGAACTGGCCGGTCATACCCGCCAGTGCCTGGCAGACCAGCCCAATAAAGCCTACCCACATAGCTTGAATTGCTTCTTTTTTTAAATTATTTCATGAAACAAATATTAATTGTTGTTAACAATGTCAATTGAAGTAGTAAACCCTCATTAGGAAATTTTACTAATGGTGGACTCTTTGATATAATATAAGTAACATCCCCCTCTATGTTTTCATATTAAATGATGTTTAGATACTTACAGAGCTACAAAGGGCTTCAAAGAGCTAATACATGAGAACCAACTATTTTATTACATAGATATCTTATATTTGTATGTATAGTAATATCCATATAACTTAACATCTCAATAGTAATTGGATTTCCTTGTTTTAGTTTACAAAATGCCTGTAAATCAGAAAGGTAAATTTTCTGATCCTATAAACAAAAGCATAGATATAATTACATTAATTGAATTGTGACAATGATAAATTTAACCTAACAAAACTGACCAATCTCCAACAGCAACTAGTTATATAAAGACATATACAGAGACAAATCTATTTACTAATTATTACAGGTCATACATATAAGTAACTTGAGGCTATATAATTAAAGTCTATTATAAAAACAAAACAGATTTTACCATATATGGTAATTTTCAAACATTCAACTTTTAATAATATACTTAATATAAAAACAGGAGATTGCCTATACATATCAACATCTCAATCACTTGTCCCAAAGTCAGATCTCTTTTATTGCTGAAGAAGGGCCTGGAAGGCAGTGAGGAAGACTACTCCAATTCAGAGAGAAGATGCTAATGACCTCCTTCATCAATTGAAATTATGAAACAGTAGAGAGGCCTCACCCAGTCTTAACTAACTGAATATCTCAACACTGTCATTACAGAATCAAGTGAACCATGGACCACAGACTTACTTGCCAAGCAGGAAACTAAAGTTTCCCTTTCTCAAAAGTGCTGAAGAAGAGATGTGTAAAAGTAACTTTTATTCACCAGATGTGAGTGTCATCTTGGAGGCTTGCTGCTGAAGAAACTCATCCTTTCTAGTTCCTTCTGAATTCTGGCTGGCTGTTCCGGCCCAAAGTCCTTTCTAAGCTGACTGATTCAAACTGACTCCTCTCAGCTTCTTACTGAATTGCTCTGCTTTGCCTCAACTTATGGCAATCTGTTCTATTCTTCTTGCTCCTTTTCATTCTCTGGATCATTCTGTCTTTACCTGCAACCTGTCCTGGTAAAGCTGCCCAATCCTCTCTCTGTCTCTCTGTCTCTGTCTCTGTCTCTGTCTCTGTCTCTCTCTCTCTCTGTGTGTGTGTGTGTGTGTGTGTGTGTGTGTGTGTGTGTGTGCTTGCACAGGTACTTCCTTAAATAGCCTCTTTTCTGTGTTGTTCTCATGAGAGTTGGGCATATCCTATCACTGGCTCATTTTGTCAAATCTTTCTCTGATTCATCAATTTGTTTGCCCCTCAACTAGATGTCACTTTCAAACATACCTGCTTCCTTCTACAAACTAAAGGTATGTATTCAGGATACATCTGTATTTCAGTAACAGGGGTTAGAGGTATATAGCTTGTATGCAATCCAGCTGGATCACACAGACCTAAGTCTCTGGATGTGACCCCTTGCAAGAGCAGTCATGTTGCTGGAATAAAATTCCTCCACAGATGTAAACTTTACCCTGATGGGATTACTTTTGTGCAAGTCCTCTGCAAAGCAAGAAGCCATGACTTAAACAACCCAGCTTTAGGCTATTAGAACTAGCCACTTGGATAAAAAGATAGGACAATATTTCATTAAATGACTTGCACCATTCAAACCAAACAGATCACAAGTACAGATGCTGAGTTGCTCAGTAGACAGTTACTCTATCTGTTATACAATAAAAATGAGGGCATGATGTTTCAAGCATTGTAATACCTTGAAAAGTGAGTCCTGTGTATTATGGAAGTATAATGGAATCACAAAGTAATATTATCTTCCAGAATTTTCCACCCTCTAAAATATGCACTATTCTACAAATAATGGAATATGTCCTTACAATGGTTTTTTTTTTTTCAGGATCAACGTGGGATCTGAGAAGATAGAAAACATGAAACAAACAAACAAGAAAAATTTTAGGTTCCTCCAAATTGCAGACAGTAAGCAATTTTTATAAGAAGAGGACATAACTGGTTTTTCATTATTTTTCTAATCCATTTTTCTTACAAATGTTTTCATGCTTTCCTTTCATTAATGAAAATGTGGAATTAGTAACAACCGCAAAATTGGAGAAAACTTAGAATCAGCTGCCAAGTTATCTGTAACAATGTAGCAGATTCTAAGGTGAGGTTTTATATAATTTCTAATTTATTTTATGGTGTGTGGGGGCAGTAGGGGGGAGTGGCAGGGGACACACACTATAAAAAAAAAAAAACCAACAATGCACCTACTATATAAATAAAACACAAGGCTTATGGTAGGGTATAATTCAGGGGAAAAGCATTCTTTTAACATTAAACAAGATCCTACATTTGATCCCTGGCATCAGCAAGACAAAAGAATCAATCTTAAAGTAAAATTGTCAATGCCATCCAGGCTAATTTTCACCCTTCACTTTCAGAATTTTACTTTATAATTTTATAAAAGAACCCTAATTTCAAAATGTGTGAGATTTTCTCTACCAGTAATTTACAAAGTATTCCAGGAAAGTTTTTCCAGTGTTTTCGACAACACAAATACAAAGTCTGCTAGAAAACTTTTAAACTTAATAAACAGAGTAAAGGTTCAGGATATAAAATCAAAATAAAAATAATAGCGTTCATTTTTGCTAGTTTCCTACTCTCTGAGAGAGAAGTTGCAAAGAATATTCCATTCAAAATTAAGTAATTAGGAATGTATCTAACTAAAAAATCAATGAAAATTTCTAAGACACTGAAAATGAAAATCACAGAAGATGCTAAACTATGAGATAATTGTACATTTCTAGAAAGGCAGAATTATTATCATGAAAATGTCTACAACTACCTATGCTGGTTAGTTTTCTATTAACTTGACACAACCTAGAGTCATCGGAGAGGTAGAAGCTTCAGTTGGGAATTGTCTACATAAGACTAGATTGTAGGCAAGTCTATAGGGCATTTTCTTAAATAATGATTAATGTAAGAAGCCCTTGCCCATTGTGGGCAGGGTCACCCCTAGGCTGATGGTAAAAGCAGGTTGAGCAAGCCGCTAGGAGTCAGCTAGTAAGTTGCATTCCTCCATGAACTCTTCATCAGTAAATAACTCCAGGATCCTTCCTTAAGTTTCTGACTTCCTTTGATGGTAGACTAGGATATGGAAGAAAACTCTGAAATGAACCTAAAATAAACCTTTCCTATCTCAAGTTGGTTTTGGACAGTTATTTTAGAATAGCAAAACAAAAAACAAAACAAAACACAAAATCAAAAACAACAAAAACCAAAAACCCTAAGGCACAACCAAAATTTTACAGAATATAAAATAATTATACAGAATATAAAATATACAAAACGTTTGCAATACATTCCTGTGTCAAACTTCACAAGTTTAGAAAAATAATGCAAGAATTCATATGGAACCTTAAAAGGACAGCAATAGTTGGGGCAACCCTAGGAGCAAGAGCATTGTTGTAGGTATCACAATAGCTGGCCTCAATTTTACTATAGAGCTTTAGTGACAAAGACAGCCTGGTGTGCTGCAAAAACAGCAAGAATGCCAGAGAAATAATAGAAGACCTGTAAAATAAAAGCAAAGTTTTGCCCCCTTAATATTTGAAAAAGGAAGCAAAAACATACATTAGAAAAAAAAGACATCTTATTCAACAAACACTGCTGGTAAACTTGGATTTCTACCTGTAGAAGAATAAAATTATATTCTTATCTTTCACCTACAAAAGTCAATTAAAAATGAATCAAAGAGACCTTAATTTGAAACCAGAAGCACTGGAACTTTTATAGGAGCCAGAGGGGAATACTATTCAGGATACTAAGGTAGGTAGGCAAGAAATGGGACTACATGGAAATAAAAAGTTTCAGTACAGCCAAGGAAACAATCAGCAGAGTGGGAGAAGATCTTCACCTGTTACATATCAACTGTGGAGCTAGTAGCCAGAATTTACAAAGAACTGCAGAAATCAAATATCGAGGGAACTGAAGAGCCAAAAACAAAAAACAAAAACAAACAAAAACAAAAAAAGTAAAAAAAAAAAAAAAATTGGCAAATGAACTGAATAGATAGTTTCAAAACACAGAAATACAAATGACCAATAGCTATTTTTTAAGACTTCAATGTCCCTCAACATCAGGGTAATATAAATTAAAACTACTCTGAGGCTCCATTCCATCCCAATCAGAATGGCTATCACCAAACACTTTGACAACAAATATTAGAAAGGATATGAAGAGAAAGAAATCCCGTTCACTGTTGGGGGGGGGGGCAAATTCAGACAACCATTTTGTAAGTCAGTTTGGAGATTTTACATGAAATTTAGAGCTTTCTCACCTCAGCATATACCCAGAGGGATCTCCACACCCTGCCATAGATTTATATGTAGCCCCATGGTTAGTGTTGCAATAGTAAGTACAATACAGAGACCATATGACCTAATGACATCCCAAAGATACTACCTTTTAACCCACCATGCCGGGCATTAAGTCCAATACTGGAGAAACAACAGTAACTTCCATTTCCTTGACTACACACACATGGCCAGAAGGTTCTAGCTTTTTAATTAAATAAACCTAATATGTGAACATCTACTTATTAAAAAACAAAACAAAACAAAACAAAAAACAGCCCTTAAAAATATTTACCCACCCAGGGCCAGGTAGGCCTTCATGGGCCTCTCATGGCTCCATGTCCACACCCATTGGCAACAGAAAAACTATGCCATAAACTCTTAAACTCACACCCTCTCACCCAGATCTCTCTCACTGATAAATGACAACTCACAGACATATGAGATCCCTGTCTGGTATTGACGGGGAGGGGACTCTCTTACCTCCTGTACTGGCTGGTTTTATGTGTCAACTTGACACAGGCTGGAGTTATCACAGAGAAGGGAGTTTCAGTTGGAGAAGAGTTTCCATGAGACCCAGCTGTGGGGCATTTTCTCAATTAGTGATCAAGGGGGGTAGGGCCCCTTGCAGGTGGTGCCATCCCTGAGCTGGAAGTCTTGGGTTTTATAAGAGAGCAGGCTGAGCAAGCCAGGAGAAGCAAGCCAGTAAGGAACATCTCTCCATGGCCTCTGCATCAGCTCCTGCTTCCTGACCTGCTTGAGTTCCAGTCCTGACTTCCTTTGTGATAACAGCAATGTGGAAGTAAGCCAAATAAACCCTTTCCTCCCCAACTTGCTTCTTGGTCATGATGTTTGTGCAGGAATAGAAACCCTGACTAAGACACCTCCCTTCTAGAATATTAGCAGTGAATTTCTGGAGACAACCCCCATAGCCTTTGTACCTTGCCAACTTCTCCTACCTTTTCTCTTTCCTCCTCCTCTGCCGCATCTATGTACCTTGTATCTCTACATCTGTCAATAGCTGCCCACCCATTAGCCTTCATTACCCCCAAAGAGCAGCACCTGGTATTTGTCCCCAAAACAGAGTTTTGAGACCATAAGAAATATCCTCACTGATGGGAGGGTTGGTGTCAGGTTTGGGAAACAAGTAGTCTTCCTATCTTTTCTGTATGCCTGTTTGGGCTGGTCCTCTCTTCCTTTAGTTTTGTCAATTTTGTCTTTTTCCTAGATTTCTAAAGGAAAGTTTCTTTATAAGTACTCACAAGATATGTTAATTCATATAAACTAATTTCTTAATTCATATAAACGAATTTACTGGTGTGCACATAAAGTTTAACCGAAGTTTTTAAAAACAACATGCATTTTTCTATGTTTTTATAGTCTAGACATGCACATTCCAGAAACTTCCCAAAGAAATATTTTCAAAATCATCAATTTTATCACTTTTTTTTCTGTCCCAGTTTCTCTACTTCCATATTCTGAGTCATTTGAATCATTGACTTTTCATATTGATGTAGCCTGGTCTGTTGGGGAGAGCAGATTAGATCATGTCTCAATACCTCATCTGGCCTTCAAATCCTTTAGTTCAGCAGTTCTCAACCTGTGAGTCACAACCCCACTGGGGTCACATATCAGATATCCAGTGTATCAGATATGTATGTGAAGATTCACAACAGTTGTAAAAATTACAGTTAAAAAGGAGCAAAAAGTAACTTTATGGTTGGAGGTCACCATAGCATGAGGAACTGTATTAAAGGGCCGCAGCATTAGGAACGTTGAGAGCCACTCAGTGCTTTAGTTTAAAACAGGTAAAGAAGGAGAAGGAAGAGGAGGAGGAGAAGGAAGAGGAGGGGTGAAGAAAGGGAAGGAGGATGAAACTAAACAGAAAATGTCTTATTAAATCTCTTATATTCTTATTTCATCAGAAAGCTAATTACCTCTCTTGCTTATGGAAGGGTGTCAGAGAGGTACACAGCCCACGTATAGAAAAGGAATAGAGTCCTTGTCAAAGCACAGTAGGTTCAAAGCACAGGAAAGACAAGCAGGAACGCTCTGCATTCTACAGCTGTCAACAAGCACATACAGATCAAACACTAAGTTCTTAATTATCAACTGATCTAATTCACAGTTCATTTGCTATTTACTATTACTGCCTTCTGAACACATTTTATGATAACATCTGTCTCCAATCTGGGTGGTAACAATTAGTATGAATACAGTTTGTTTTTCTTTTTAATAGTTTTCAAGAAAATAGCTTCAAGATCGATGGCCTAGCCTCTGACATACAAATCAATCCGTTTGTAGTAAATCTTGCCTAGTCTTTCTGTTCCTCTAGTTGCGCACCAGAAAGCCCCTTTTTTACTTCCAAAGCCCAATTTCTTACCATCTTCCATTCTATTTAGCCAGGTCACTAACCTCAGGAATAGATGTTTCTTGGCCAGTACATTCTGCAAAAGTTACCATCCTGAATTCCATTACACTTTCTCCTCACAAGCCTACTGCATACTGTGTTTGTTTTTTGCTTTCTTTTTCAGACACAACATCTGTACTACATGCTTCACTGCACTGTCTTTTCAATAAGGAAAATGCAGCTGAGGAAGAAAATGAATATCAAATTCCAAGCTCCCAGGAGACCTGACCCAAATTCTCAAATGATAGTATTAAAATGCATTCCACTCTCAGAGCTATGAGATCATCACGTGATTCTTAATGACTCAACTGCCATAAATATTGGCTAGACATCTCTGACAGGCCTTTTAAAAATGATACACACGATTAAAATAACGTGCAAAGCAAACTATTGGCTAGGACAAATCTAAAAAGAGAAAGGTTAGAGAGTTAAAAAACTAACAACAGTCGTTATATTCTTATGTTTATCTTGGGGAAAGATTTCTTCAGCAGCCCAGGAAACAGGGGCAATCGTGGGTACCAGATGCTCACCTGACTACAGTATGTGTCGTCAAGAATGTATGTTGGTTTTGGTTGATGGAAGGGGAGAGGGAGGAGAAGAACTCTGCAACAGAGGACCTGGAAGGGGTTAGCATCTGGGATGTAAATAAATAAAGTAATTAATTAATAATAAAAAGAATGTATGTGTTCCATTTTTCCAGATATTTTATAATATTTTCTAGTAGGCTTTTTCTTTTCTGTACTAATGCTTGCTCAATGGTATTCCCATATTTGTGAAAAAAAAAAAGGTATGTCTGTACTATTTCTTTCCTTATCCTCCCAAAGTTATTATCCCAAAATATTTAGAGAAGGGGGCACTGTGTGGTAAGTTAAGGGGGCCTAAGGGGAAGATCGAAAAAAGCATGCTATAACCTGGCTTCTTTAAGTCATAAATATACATAGGTATCAACGCACACACACATACATTTCTATAAAGAAGCAGACACACGTGCACCCAGCTAAATGTTTGATTTCTTTATTAAGTTATTGAATTGATATATTTTTTTGGGTAGTCTAAGTAGATTAAACATTATTCCTACTTAAATATTTGTGTCTCACAAATACACACTTGTCTTTCAAAGATACCAGTTTAATATTCCATATCTGCAAGGAATACGATGTTAATTGTGTAAATTTTCTTCCAGTATTAATTTTAATTATTCAGAGCTTCAGGAAGCACTCTGTAATTTCCCATCTGACAACTGAGGCCCAAAAGACCAGCTGCCTGCGGTTTTGTACTCTTATGAACACACTGGGTATCAGAGAGTTGATAAGCAGAGGCATGGATTCTCTGTGTGTTCCACAGAGGTTATGAAAATGAACCCTTTTGGAGGAGTTCACAGTGAACCAGCAACTGAGAATGATGTCCAAGGCACTGTGCAAAGTATGATGACAGTTGTAGATCTCAAAGGAGCTGCGGGAAGAGTGGCTCCCTGCTGTAATGAACACAGCCCATAGTTAAATAATAAATCACAGTCATGTAGCCAGCCTGCAACAGCTACTACCTCTCAGAAAGTCACCATGACCACAGAGTGCAAATATTTAGGTCCACACAGTTGTGCATCTCCATGGGAGCCAACTGAAGTAGCTAGCTATTCATCCTTTTCTAACCGGAAGGATGAAGGCTATTTGTTTATTATGACTTGAAAGTCAAAATAATGTTATCTGAATTTATCACAGGCAAAAAAAAAAAAAATGTACACTAAACCTAGTTTTAACCCACACATAAATATATCCCATACTATGACTAGACATCAAGGGCCAACATATACATAATTTAGTACAAACATCTTTGACATCTCACATGTTTTTTTTTTCCTTTTCAAGAGAACAAAAGGCTTCCTGCAGGAACATATAGGAGTTCTATTTGCTCTCAGATATGCCAATTCAGGATACAACAAACTAGATGAATTATTCATTTTAGAGTTGCTTTTGTTTGCTGATAGAAGTTTGCAGAGACTCAGAATAAAAAGCTAGGTAAAATAGGACTAGAAGTGGACACAGAAATAAAAGGACTTGTATTACCAAAGGATGGAACTGAATACATAGTTTCTATCTTTCATAAAATAAGTCTCTGAGTAAAATTAGTCTCCCTGAACCAACACAAAAACAAGAAAAAAAAAAAACCAGTTCATCAAATACAGTTTTTCTACATTTCATTTACTCTGACTCTCTAGCAATAAAAACACTAATAAAATAACTAACTAAATAAACACTAACTAAATAAAAATATCTATGAGACTGCATCCAAATTTGTGAATACTCTAATAAATAATACCTTTTAACTATGTATTCTAAAAGACAGAAATTTGGTTTGGGATATTTATATCAGGCCATGTTAGAAGGGAACTTGATCTATATTAGAGATTAGTAAATATTGCTGAGTGAACGATCTTATTAAAGGCACTGGATATGGTAAAACAATGCATCATTTCCAAGACAACTATTCCCCATTGAAAACAGCACGCTTCAGCCTCTCTTCAACTTTTCCTTCTTGTTGTTGTCCTTGTTGTTGTTGTTGTTTACATAAAGTAGAACTTGCAACACTATTGCAATTTCTAAAGTTTAAGTTGGAAACATATTAAAACAGAAAGAAGTTGGAACATTATTTCTGAAACCATGACTACATCACCCATTACAGTCCCAGGTAAGTACAGGGGCAAGCTTCAAAGAGGAGATGTGAAAAAGAAGGCTCACAACTTTACATGGTGAAACTTGGTGGATTGGCCATTGTTGCTATTTCAAGTTTAGGGAGCTGAAAAAACAGACAACTTGAGTAGAAAACAGAGACAACTTCCTTCAGTATCTCACTAGCTTAGAATCAGCACAAACTTACAGGAAATGCAGGAATTTAACCTATATTTGGGCAGAGGTGTATAATTATTCATTTTATAAAAGCACTACAAATATGCATTCTCAGTTACTAACTATATACAATAGATTTGTTTTCAATTAAATTTTATTTTCTCATATAATATAGATATTTTTAAAAAGTCAGCCAGTGGCATGGAGGCAGAGACAGGCAGATCTTTGTTGAGTTCCAGGCCAGCCTGGTACTTCAAGGCTCAGAGGGAAAAAATAATTATTACATTGAAAGCTCAGTGAGGCACCTGCCCCATACCCTTGGCCCTGCTAACACCTCACAGCCAAGAAAACTTTTCTAACAGTTGGCTTTCTTTTGTTACAGCTCCATTTTTTTGAAAACTATGAAGGCAACAATAAAGTTACTTTTAAAATGTAGATAAAAATAAAAAGGCATTATGTTTTTCCTCTGAAGCAGATTTGACTTAAAAAAAAAAAAAGAATAAGACACTATCTGAACAAGACATTTGGAAAACAGAGATGTTTGGTTTATTTGTGAGCTGTAACACAGGGTGAGCGGCAGGCTGTACCTGCATGTACTGCTATAGAATATCAGGCTCTGGGCTAACAGGCTCTGGAAATTTTATCTCCGAGTATCTCTCTGGTTCTGGGAATTAAGAGGGAAAGATGCTGAAATCTCATAGCTCAAGGCACAAACATTTAGTGCTGAGTTTCTTCTTTTAGAAGCATGAATCACTTGCCCTGATCCCATATCTCCATATACAAAAGCCCTTGGGTTCAGTTCAAGCCTGAGGTCAGTGAGGAGTATGAGACTAATCACAAACTTTGAACATTCTCAACTAATCTTTACTTTCTTAGTTTTATTTTGCAACTGATCTTTGAATGATAACTTATTGCTCAAATTCCTAAAATCCCCTGGAGCTGTGAGGCATAAAAGATGCTTTTAAAGGCTTCTTATTTTTTTTTATGCATCATTCTAACACTATCTAAGCCCTTCTATGTCATTAATAGAGCTCCTCCATACTTTTTTTTTTAAGTGCACTTTATCTGACTTTCTCTTCTATACTAGTAACTTCCCTCTGCAGATTTAAAACTTTATGTTATTGTACAGGGGACTTCAGGGTGAGCACAAAGAAATGTACTTATTCTAACCATCACTGGTCAGTAAGTTAAGAGTAACACAGATCAGACTGATTATATGGCTAAATACCTTATAGATTTATGACTTAAGATTCGCAAGTACTTGAAAGTTGATGACAAATGTAAGGTTACTAACCAAAAATCAAGGTTTTTAATATACAAAATTATTTTTTAGTATAAAATAAAATGAGAAAAAAATTAACATATGAATCCCTTTTCATATAACATCATTGTAACCTTTTCTCTCCACCCCTTCCTCTTTCCCTCCTCTTCCCTTTCTCACTCCCATCAGACAGGTCTCACTATTTAGCCCTGACTGCCCTGGAACTCACTACATAAACCAAGCTAACCTCAAGCTCTAAGAGACCCACCTGTCTCTGCTTCCATATGCTAGGAATTCACACGTCTTTTTATTTAGGAATTCAGTTATTCATACTTGAAAATTCCATACAGTAGCATTGCTTACCACTTAGTATTGGATTGGATTTTTTACAGTAATAGAAATACGAAAAGAAGAAGAAGAAGAAGAAGAAGAAGAAGAAGAAGAAGAAGAAGAAGAAGAAGAAGAAGAAGAAGAAGAAGAAGAAGAAGATGATCTTTCCTTTTGGAAATTGCACGATGGTTTTAGATGAACTCGCAACTGAAAGTTATGTTTTTTTCATTTTCCATTTTATATTAGGGAACTAATTCACCTTTGTTTTCACATGGTGAGATATTCATAAGAAGTGAAAGAGAAGCTAGATGGATGGTTCAGTAATGGAGAGCACTGTGTGTATTTCGGAGGACCCAGGTTCAATTCCCAGTGCCTACATAGTAGCTCACATTCATCTGTAACTCAAGTTCCAGGGAATCTAATGCCCTTGTCTGACCTGTGAGGGCGCTAGGCACACATTTGAGTAAAACATCTGTACATATAAGATAAATAATGAAATAAAAATAAAAATTATTATGTAATAATATATTTATTTTGAAAATTTTAATTATAAATAAGCAATAGATTTCTCAGATACATATAGCCATTATTTGTCGATATTTTTGCATGTAATTAGAAGCCGTCTATGTGAATTCTGTGTTGCCCAAAATGAGAACAGGAAATGAAAGGCTATGCACTGTTTTAGAAAAAAAAAAAAAAACATTTCTAGACTCCATTTGTCTATCTCATAAGTTACTCTGATTAAAAAAAAGTAATATTCAGGATTGTTTTCATTTTTAATATTACATCTGTATGTGTAGGTATAAAAATACTGGTGCTAGGGCCCTAGGAGGCTGGAAGAAGGCAATCATATGCATAGAGCTGAAATCACGGGGGCGGGGGCTGGTGAGCTGGCCAGTGTGGGTGCTGGGAACTCATTGTGGATCCCCTAGATGAATATGAAATGTTATGGATGACTGAGCATCATTCCAGCCCCAGGTGAAGGAATCTTATATGCCAAATGTAATGTAACCCTTTGATGTTGCCATATCAAAGAAATAAAGGACCAGTTGTTAAATCTGGGAGTTTGGTTGAAAACACATCATATAAAACATAGCACTGCGGCTAATAACAATGGATTGTACGTCTGAAGAACACTGAGAGCAGATTTTACAAGTACTTAGCATAAATGCAGGATAGATATACACATTTAAGTATCCAAGAGTTACCCATTCCAGCATGTATCTATATACAGAATCGTGTTATATACTATAAACATATACACCTTTATCAAATAAAAAACTACAAACAGTTGAAAAATAAATGAAATTTTTCAAAAAGAACACCCAGGCCACCTGTCATTAATCATGCCCAGGAAAAGCAAACAAACCCATAACTGTACTGTGACTCAGACATTTTGCTCTGGGGAGAGAGTTTTGAGATTTATCAGAACAGATGGTTCAGTGATTTTCAGTGTATGTACACCATTGAGTCACTGTTGCACTATAACACAGTACCACTTTGTGACAGCAAAAGGCAGAAGGGCTAGGGAAAACTATGGGCATACAAGATTAACATGCAGAAACTGAACAGCAAAGGCTGTCAAGATAACTGACCCTTTTTAATGGGGTTAACATCTTAGAGCATTTCTGACACTGAAATCAGTTAGCTCAGTGTATCGAGTTAAAATTCTGCCACCTTCAGTACCGCAAATGAGGCTTCCAGTAAGTGAGGGTTTAAGGGACCAGGATTAAATAGAAAGAGAGCACAGAGTTAGAAACCTTCATGAAGGAGGCAAGGAGGATTTGAATGAATTTACTAAAGAGATATAATTGCATATTGTATGTCTATAACCATGAATCTTTTACAAACTCCTGTTCAGTTCAGTGTGTACTCATTGTAACTATAGCAGGGTTCAAAGTTAGCATTCCACTTAAGAATGTATGTGCACGAATATAAATTCTTGTGCCTCTAACATGCATCTGTCTGGCTTGTAGTCCACATTTGTAATAAGATTTTAATAGGTGATACTTGGTTTTTAAAATGGTTTATGCATGCAGATGAGGAGTATATACAAATTTTAAAAGATTTTTCTTAAATTTATAGGTCAAATGAGATAATTTTTTTACTTTTTTAAAGGTTCATATTGGAAGGTGGACACATGATTCAGTCAGTATAGTAAGTGCCTGTTTTGCATGCATGAGGACATGAGTTTGGTCCTTAGAACCTACTTTTAAAAGCTGAATATCTGGCAGTGGTGGTGCAAACCTTTTAATCCCAGCATTTGGGAGGCAGAGGCAGGCGGATTTCTGAGTTCGAGGCCAGCCTGGTCTACAGAGTGAGTTCCAGGACAGCCAGGGCTACACAGAGAAACCCTGTCTCATAAAACAAACAAACAATTGTTGAGTAAGTTTATACCTATAACCTCAGTGCTAGGTGGTGGAGACATCCCTGGGGCTTCCTGCCTTTCAGTCAACCTTAGTTGGTGAGTTCTAACCTACTGAGAGATCTTGCCCAAATGAAAAAACAAAACAAAAATACAAACAACAACAACAACAAAAAAAACCCAAAGGTGAATGTCTAATGTTTGCACTCAAGGTTGTCTACTGGCCTCCATGTGCATGTATACACACATACATAAACTCAGGCACACATCCATAAAGGAATGCCTACACATACACAGAAATCTCATTTTAAAAGAATTATCACACTTAACATTATATTTATATATAAACATGCACATAACAACAATTAATGTATGTAACAACAATTAATGGTAAAAGAGGTCACAAGTTTGACAGAGAGCAAGGTGTTCCAAGTGGGAGGGTTTGGAGGGAGGAAAGGGAATGGAGAAATGATATAAAAATAAAATATATGATATTGAATGTAGATAAGTGATCTATGAAGAAAGATTTATTTAACTGGGAAGCATAAAGAAAATCTACTCATTGCTTTCTTCCCACGAACCAGCATATTTCTGCTAGTATTACTGTTAAGTGCTATAAGTCAAAAAAAAAAAAAAAAAAAAAAAAAAAAAAAAAACCAACATGCAGAATTGATAAATTAGCAAACAGCAAGCATAACAAAACATCCCATTTCAAAACAAGTCTGAGCTTCATTGTAAATTACAGCAAGCTCAGCTTGCGTCTGTGCATCTCTGTGTATGCATTCGTGTACATGGAAGTCAGAGGACAAACCAGAGTGTCTGCTGTCAGGCACCACCAACCTTTTCATTGAGACAGAGATTCTTACTGGCCTGGTTTGGATAGAGAGACTCAGTCCTGACTGTCCATGTCCTTGAATACTCATTGCTGAAATTTCAAGCTTGTACCACTGTGTTCGGTTGTGTGTGAGGGGAAATATTTCCACACTATTTGTAGTAAATAAAATTCTTCTAAAACTTACTATTAATTATAAAAGATTATTCAACAAAACCTCAAGTCAACTCAATACAATGAAGTGCTTGCAGCTACTGTGGAAAGACAGATTCTAGTAAGAAAGAAGGCTGAAGGCTACTGAGGCAGTAGCATGAGAGGTTGCAAGAAATAAATGAAAAAGCCAGTGAGCAAGAAGAACATTGCATTGCGAGAGAAAGCAGGGGTCTGCATAAGGACACAGACTCCATTTGAAGTAAGAACTTTTACAGTGCTGTCCACAGATACATCTGAAACCAGAAACACCTGAGGAATTCATAAAAAGGTCTCAACCAGATTATATATATATATACACATATACATATATATATATTAAAATGCAGTGATTTATTATTCTAAGTATATAACAAATAACATAGCATAATACTGATTATTGCCATTTGAACACTAATAACCTTATGCTTTTGATTCAGAAAACATTTTTAAATGATGGTCATCTAAAAAAGAAGTTAAGTAGATTGTTTATATTGAGATTAGATAAAAAGACACTAGCATTTTATATATAAACTACTTGTGTCGAAAATATGGAAGAAGAACACACAACATTTAAAGTTACTAAAGTAAAAAATAGAAGCAGTATAATGTAGACACATAGGTTTATTTTGAGGTTAAGTAGAATAAGACATTAGAATTTTATATATAAACTGCTTGATTAAAAATATGGAAGAAAACAACATTTAAAGGTTACTAAAGTAATACATCTAAGCAGTGTAATGTAGACACTTAGTATACTGCTCTAGGTATGTAGTATACTGCTGTATAGGAAACGTGATAGTGAGGAACCAGCATGGAGATTATCCATATTGTGATTATAATGGAGCAACTGATGACCCTGTGCAAATTTAAATTTAAAAAAAGAAATCAGTAAGTGTATATATGTACTGTAAACACTAAAAATAAATTTACATATTATAATCTCATTTCATCTGAATAAATTGAGATTATAAACCAAGTAAGAAGATGAATGGATGGAGATTAATAGTTACTCAAGTCTCTCGGTACCTACTTGGATAAAAATGTCTTACTCTGATATATGACAAATACAAATATTTACATAGAACGCAACCTGTATAATTGTCCGAAGCACACCTATTGAAAAGGAAAATCAATGAAGAGCCTGAGGATGCTCATCTGTTTTCCTAACTCCTCTTTACAGAAATTTACTAAGAGGTATAGAATTTAGCATCACATTTTAAAATAAAGTTTTGCAAAAGGAAGAATATGTATTCTTGTTAGTAAATGTACTTTTATAACACACATAAAGAACTAAATGATATATTTTATATACACAGATATTTTCCTAGTGCAGAGGAGATGGTCTGCCCATAAAATCATGAGGACTTGAAGTTGATCTTCCAAAACCAACACAAAACAAGGCACATTGTTGTAAGCTTATAATTACAATGCTCAAAGGTCAGACAGGTGGAGCTATGTGCACACTGGCCAGCAAACCCACCTGCTGGGTGAGCCCCAGGACAGTAAAGGATACTGTCTCAAAACAGCGAGCATTGCTAAGGACTCACACCTGAGTTTGTGCACACACTTTCACACACACACACACACACACACACAGAGAGAGAGAGAGAGAGAGGGAGAGAGAGAGAGAGAGAGAGAGAGACAGATTTTTTAAATTGAACAATAATTTAACCATGTACACAATATGACATAAAGGTATAGCTAATGTAGGGTAGTAATGGAGACACATCAGTCAGTCAGAGAAATTCATCAAATGTTTTTCAGGCTACAAACCCTATTACCTGGTTAAACTCAGTTTACCACTGGTTGTTTTGGGTTTTGTTGGTTTTTGGTTGGTTTTTTTTTTTTTTTTTTTTTTTTTTTTTTTTAGCAATCTTTGGAATTTCATTTAACTGAGTTTCAGAGAATGCTCTCTAAAAGAACTGTGAGATTTAAAATGTGTATTTTTTTTTAGTATGGTACATAAATGTATACAAGCAAAATGTCATAATCTTAACTTGTATGATAAATATTTGCTTATAAATAGTGGAATGATGCACACTGAAAAGTAACTCATTCTTATTTCTGGATAATATAAGGCTAAATTTTTCTTATTTTTGCATTTTCCTATATTTTCTAACTTCAAAATACTACTTACACTTAGCCCATATTTAAAAAGTTAAAATGCTATGTATTATATCAAAGATTTCTACTAATCACTTTACATACATAGAGAGACAGAGAGAAAGATTCATTACTTTGCCTACTTTTGTTTTTATACACTGATTCTCTAGAAAAACAATACCTTTCTAAAATAATAAAATTAGTAAGCAAAGTTTAATGCATTTACTTTTTCAGTCTTAATGATGTATGCTTTCTTTTATACGTGGATCCCAAAGGATTAGGGACAGGTTGGTTTTTTCTTTGCCCAAGCAATTTTTCTGTACTTGCTACATATACTTGCTCAGTTGAAAATTGAAGGAAAAAGTTATATTTGTCTTCATTAATATTTTAAAGACACTAAAAGAATTGTACTTGTGTTCTAAATGCTAAAAGCATTTATTCTTCCAGTTAGCTGCATGTGTTGGTCATTAAGGAATCCAAAAAGGCCAAAGAAAAAATCAGCTTTTCTGTAATTCTTCTGAACAGTGAGACAAGTCTTCTGGCTAAACCAGTTTTCTTAGATGTTGCTACAGTCAGTGTATCAAGAAAACACAGTACACATGAACAGTATCCAATAGCAAATCACTGTGACGTGAGTTAAATGCCTAAATCCTCACAAACAACCTTACAGCTCCTTGTAGAAGCATCTTGCCCAACTTTCGCATATAAATTTTCCTTTCAAAATATTTGAGCTTCAATCATTGTCATAGTTTGGTAAGAAGATAAGTATGCTGCAATTCTGAGTTTAAGCATCTCTTATCTCCTGACTCTAACCACGGCCAATTACTCTATTAGTGGTTGTAAGCATGTTAGAATGTGAGACGGAAATGAATGAGACAACACTACCGATCCGTAAAGCAGGGGTAACACACAGCAGTTGCAGCTCCTGTTAAGGAAGGCTTCGGTACCCTGTGTTTGACCAACTTTCATCATCTGTCACTGTGAACGAAAAAAAGACTTGCCTTGTTTGTTCAGCCTCAATTTTAAGCACATTACATCTGTAATAAATATAGTGGGGCATATCTAATGTGAAAAGACTTATATGAATAAACATGATTCTACTCACATCTTCCTATGGAAAATTTTGTCATAGAAACTGAAATAATAAAGATTTTTACATTTAGTTTTGCTACATTTACCTGCTTTCTTTGATTTCTGCTTATCCCTCTTTTCCTCTTCCTACCAAGCAGCCAATCAAAGAGTCAGTCAAGCCACTTACTTCCACTAAATCAATTGTCTACTAAAACCGAGGGACACCCAAGTTCTACTGACCTCCATCTAAGTTTGTTGGAGAAAGCTGGCTTAAACAACACAGATTTGATTTTTTTCTCACTATTCTGCAATAGGGTCCAGAGTCAAGTTATCATCAGAGTTTTGATTTATCTCAAGGACTCTATCCTAGGCTTGGCACAGCATCTTCACATAGTCTTCCATTATGGGAAACTATATTCATAGCCATGTGTTAAAGAACAGCAATCTTGTTGGAGGACTTACCCTAACACCAAATTATAACTTAATGGCCTCTTTAAAGACACTCTCCAAATACCATCACATCCCAAGAGAGACCCAACACTGTAAATTTAGAGATAAGACAGCCTGTAATAAGATCCAAGAGGAAAGAACTCTGGGACCAAGTTCTCACAAGGAGCATAGAATTTACTGGAACTTCTGTTGAAATCCTGCAAGCGTGGATGTGGAAGTTCCAGGAAGAGTGAGTGCTGTGGTTGGGAATAGTTCTTCTCTCAGAGAATTGCAGTACTGGAAGCCTGTGACACAGAGCTTCAGTAGCGAAGTGAAATCTTTAAGGAGGAGCACCAAGTAGAAAGGAATTACATCTCATGGCTTTGTCCTCATGAGGAAATGAATGTTACTCTTGAGTGGTTCAGGTGTTGATGACTGGACTAGTTTTTAAAGGAGTAGTCCATTATGGGTTTTATGTTCCTCTGTCAAATTCTGATGCAGACAGAATGTCCTTGCCTAGATGCCAGTACTGTATGCTATTAAGAGAGTTTAGGTGGCAAAATCATGACCCAAATAAATCTCTTTATCCGTTACTCAGCCTCAGGTATGTTGTTATAGTAACAGAAAACAGATGGAGACCGCTGCATCTGATCTGTTGTCTGTCCTCCTACACCATGTTGACTTTAGCCTTCTATAAAATTAGAATTCTCCTGCTCTTAGAAACCCAAGAAACGTGACTTCTACAACCGTGTGCATGTAGGTGTGCCTATGCCTGTGTGTGTGCGTGTGTGTTGAAAAACATATTCCTTAAATGGAAGAAGTTCCCACTGAAGAAAGAATAGCTATAAATAGGAAGATGAGAAACAGCCGTCATCCAGGTGTAGTCTAGAAACAAAAAACAAAATAACTTCAATTCTAAGAATTAGTGAAACTTTTAGGAATTTCGAGATACAATCAACCTGATATACTTAAAGTAAATAACTATGAAATAACAAAAAAAGGTGCAGCCAACAGCTGTGCTGAACAATGGGCTGGAGAGAATGAAGGCAAGTGTTCAGCCCTGAGCTATGGGGGATGAATTCTCCCAGGATATCATGACCCCGCTGGATTTGAATTTAAAAGCTGCTTGAAAGGAACTACATTAAAAAAAAGATTGAAAATCCAAGACAAGAGTCAAGAATAATGTCATACCACTATAATTACAATATTGGCAAAGTGGAAACAGAAATATCAGGAGTTCAAGGTCAGTATAGGCCACATGAGACAATGTACAAAACAAAACAAAATAAAAAAAGAAACAAATGGTAAATACATAGGAAGGTATATAGATGATATATAGGTAGGTAGGTAGGTAGATAGATAAATGACAGATAAATAAATGGTAGGTAAATAGATAATAACTATAAATAGATAAGACAGATAATACACATATATATACAAATATATAAATGTATATGTACATACATAAATGCATACATAATAAGTAGATGATAAACACTGAGATTAGATAATATTAAAATATAAAGAAGAACTTGAAAACTTACTTCTTTATTCAAAATGAAATGTTGTCCTCTACTGAAAGAATAAGTGTGAGGAAATTAAAATTCTTGAAAATTAATTTCTGAATACATGATAAAATCATGCATTTCATCACATAGGTAAATTAATATATAAATTAACTATGTCCACAAAGATTAAAATCAATCAAATTGTACCTTGATTCTCTCTGATTTCAAGAAGTTTTAAGAAATGATGTTTTATAAAAACTCAGCCAAAAGTTTTAATTAATTTCTAGGATCAATGTCATAGAGTAGGAGTTTATCTTAATTAGGGTTCCTACAGCATGTTAAAGCACCTTGACTTAAGAAAACTTTAGCTGGATAGGATTTATTCCATCTAATAGCTTGCTGTCCAGTATCCAAGGGTTTAAGGCCAGGTATTGCAGATAGTAACCGGGAGACAAGAACATATGCAGAGGCCATGGAAGAGCGAGACTTATTTTCTTGCTCTGCCTGTTTTTTTATTGTGCCCAAGACCACCAGCCAAGCTGGTAGTCACACCCACAGCAAGCTGCTCTAACCTCGACACTAGCATCAATAATGCACTGCACATTTGCCTACATGCGTTTTCTCAACTGAGGTTCCCTCTTCCCAAACGACTGAGCTTGGGTCAAGCAGGCATCAAACTAACCAGCATGGGCTCATGTTACATGTTTGTTTTTGTTGCATGGTGAGTCCAGGCATAAAAAGGAACCTTCACAAATTAAAAAATATAATATATGCTATAACTACCAAAGGATATACATGTTTTTAAAATCTAGACTTACAAATTTTAAACAGAATCAATTAGTTACTGAAGAAAACACATAACAAAAAAGGTCATCTTAAGTTATGTTACACAGAAGTTGCTTAATTTAAGAACTGAAAAATGAAAAATGAATGCATTACCAAGCACAAGTGAGTAAGACACTCTTTCCTTTCAGGAGGACAGCTAGATCTTGAGCAATACGTTTCACTCAATAGTGTTTATTTGCATTTGTGGATAAGTTCCTGATAACTTGTAAATAATTAACTTGTATGGTTCTGTTAATTAGTAAGTACTATCATAAACATTCATTAGTAAAATATTTTCTCAGATTGCAACAGAAAAATGCTATCAAACAGTCTAATCTTGCTCTACTTCTCCTGTCATTCCCAAATTCTTACAAAGGGAACATCCAGATTCTTAGGATGAAGCAAATTAATCTCCCTCTTTGATAATGAGAACCAAATGTAATAGAAAGACACAGTATTTTGATAGAAAAGAACATGAAAGCAATTATGTCTGTTAAGATATAAGTTAAAATATCTGATCTTAGAATTTATAAATTCTTATCCCTACAAAATAAATCAGAAAATAATGCATATCAGTATCATTAAGATACATTAACATAACTCAGTCGTGCTGATTAATGCTAACTGAATACCAGCCAATGTCTGAAGACTGGCCTGTACTATATCTACAAATCTGTGTTTACATAAGCTCCGAAGATTACCCAGAAATCTTAGAGACTTGCTGCTTCTTAATATGTGAACATTCCTTTCTTTTGTACTTGCTGTCACTAAACAGAGAAGTAGGAAATTACTATTGTCACACAAACACAACAAGAATGTACACTGTTGGCTCTGTCTGTAATAGACGCCTACTTATGTGGCAATAAAGCCCAGGCAGATCACCGGGATAATTCCCCTGCGAGTATTCAGCTGAGAGGAAAAGTATGGTCTGCCTTGACAGGAACTATTTTTAAGTCTTTAAACTGTCCTCCTTCCAGTATTTATTCCATGTGCCTTCCATGCAGCTGAGAAATGGTGTTTTGTAAGTCAGTGGGCAGGCCTAAAATACTCAAGAACAGCAGCAGAGGCTGACCCAGTAACAAACGTGCAGGAACTTTTCTCAGGGCAGGCATTAGGTGACACTTGCTGCTTCTAAATATGCTTATTTAGCTTCTAACCATGATTGGGCAATTGTTGTGAAGTGTCAGCTAAGGGCTAGAGACTGCCATTTAGATGAGATATTTGATCATAGAAGCACAGCAACATTAGCAGCCCTGGTGTTCCTGGCCCTGTGGCTGGTAGACATTTGACAGCACAGAAATAAAAGATAGAGCAATTCCCAAAGATAGCAGTCACAGAATTATAGAGTGCCAGTGAACAAGTATTTGGGGCTGAAGAATGACTGTGAATATAGTAAATACCTATAAATTTAACAAAAATTGAAAATCCTAGAGTTTATCTCATGCTCTTAATACTCTACAGATAAGCCCAGCTGCCTCCAAGTTTCACCTCTACCACATCCATAATGCCTAAGTGAATCTACCCAAAAAAAAAAAAAAAAAAAAAAAAACCAAAAAAACAAAAAACAAAAAAAAAAATATGCTGGTCTCAGCTACTATAAGAATGAAGAGCTGAGATATCAAGAAAATTCTGCAGGTATTACTCATCTCCAAAGGCATACCTTGACATGGGCACATATGCAGGAACACAGACATACATACACACACACACACACACACACACACACACACACACACACTATATTTTTTCTAAAATGTGACTATTATTTATATGGGAATGTCCTGACTGCATAAGCTTTAACATCTACATTGGAGTTTCTCAAAACATCCATAATTAGTAACAGATCCAGAAGGGTAGAACTTATAGGGTTTCTGAAACTTTTGGTATTTTACATATAGGTCAAAATTATTACACTTAACAACAGGTTTTACGACTTCTTTGTCTGTCTTAAGCATTTTAGAATAAATGCTTAAGATGAGAAAGGAGTCTCCATCACCTTTCCATTTGCTTCTGTCCAGGTTCCTCTTCCCTTCTAGTCCTTCTCTTCCCTTACACACTTCGCATTTAAACTAGAACAATCAATAATACCTACTTCTATACCACATTTCTAATGCAAAATTATGTAAACTTTTATTTGGAAACAAATTACAAACCTAGAATTGAATGAGTGTGGATGATATGCTTTAAACAGAAGTCTATTGCTACTGCCTGATCTTGTCCTCAGAAACGTGTTCTAAGCAGAGGAAGTCAAAGAGGAAGAGTGGAAAGCAGAAAGGAGTGGGAGGAGTAAGGCTAAACAGAATCTGTCAGATAGAATCATGTATATGAAGCATTCAGCAGAGGGTCTGAGAAGTAGGTACAGTAAGTATGCATGTTCTGCAGAATGAAGAGAATGGACTCCATATCACTGTGGCATAGGGACAGTTTAAAGGCCAGTTCTGGAAGTGGGTTAAAACATCAAAGAATAGCCAGATGGGGGTGGGGAGGCAAACAGAAGAAAATAAGCAACACAAAACAAGGTTACCTGGCATCATCAGAACCCAATTCTCCTACAACAGCAAGTCCTGGATACACCATCACACCAGAAAAGCAAGATTCAGATCTAAAATCACTTCTCATTATGATGATACAGGACTTTAAGAAAAGCATAAATAATTCCCTCAAAGAAATACAGAAGAACATAGGCAAACAGCTAGAAGCCCTTCAAGAGGAAACACAAAAATCTCTTAAAGAACTACAGGAAAACATAATAAAGGTGAAGGAAATGAACAAAACCATCTAGAATCTCAAAATGGAAATAGAAACAATAATGAAGAAATCAGAAAGAGAGACAATCCTGGAGATAGAAAACCTAGGAAAGAAATCAGGAGTCACAGATGCAAGCATTGACAACAGAATACAAGAGATAGAAGAAAGAATCTCAGGGGCAAAAGACACCACAGAAAACATTGATAGAACAGTCAAAGAAAATGCAAAAAGCAGAAAGCTCCTAACCCATAATATCCAGGAAGTCCAGGACACAATGAGAAGACCAATCCTAAGGATAATAGGCATAGAAGAGAGTGAAGACTCCCAAGGTAATGGGCCAGTAAGTATATTCAACAAAATTATAGAAGAAAACTTCCCTAACCTAGACAAAGAGATGCCCACGAACATACAAGAAGCCCACAGAACTCCAAATAGACTGCACCAGGAAAGAAATTCCTCCTGTCACATAATAATCAAAACACCAAATGCACTAAACAAAGAAAGAATTATAAAAGCAATAAGGGAAAAAGGTCAAATAACATATAAAGGCAGGCCTATCAGAATTACACCAGACTTCTCACCAGAGACTATGAAAGCTAGACGATCCTGGGCAGATGTCATACAGACCCTAAAGGAACACAAATGCCAGCCCAGGCTACTATACCCAGAAAAATTCTCCATTACCATAGATGGAGAAAACAAGATTTTCCATGACAAAACCAAATTCACACAAATCCAGCCCTACAAAGGATAATAGATGAAAAACACCAACATAAGGAACACAACTACACCCTAGAAGAAGCAAGAAAGTAATCTTTCAACAAACCCACACAACCTAATTCCACCTATTACAACAAAAAAGACAGGAAGTAACAATTACTTTTTCTTAATATCTTCATATGAAAATTAATATTACCAACATATCCTAATCAATTGAAATTCAAAAATATGAGGAATTAGAAATTTGTTGGTTGTCATCCAATGGTCTCTCTAATTTGGTAATTGGAGAAATAGGTCCAATATTGTACAATCCATATACACTTTCAGCTTGTTTATTCTTAATAGTGTCTTGCTGTGTACAACATAAGGGTATCCAAATCTTGCTTCTCCTATCTCAGTCTCTCTATTAGTAGAATTTTTTTATTTCATGTTTTTACACTATACTATGGTTTTCAGAATAGCTTACATATTTCAAAAGTATTTATACAGCCAAAAAAAAATGTAGACAATTAACTTGAGAGGTGACTTGTGAGAGAACAAACAGTGAGACTGAATGCTTTGCTTGATATTTGTAACTATTCTATCAAGTTTGAAGAAGAGGATTTTATAAGTTACTCTTTTCTCTGAGATTAATGCTTTTCCAAATTATCACAGCCAATAAACCAGATTCTTACCATCACCTAATGTCTGTGCCACCCTCCAAGCAGAACCATTGTTCATTGAAACAGTTGGTGAATGACTTTATGGATAGACCATCTTAATATACACACCATTTCTTAAATGAATGTAACCTGTTCTGTGTGGGATGAGAATGAAGACACTCACTCAAGTCAAATAGCTTTGACCATAGAAGGAAGTCTATATCTAAAAATCGTGCCTATAATTCACTCCTTGGTGCAGCAGGAATGTCAACTCTCAGCTTAGCTATGATGGAGGCAAAATCCTTTGGTGATGTGAGGGTCATTGAAGTATAGCCTTATTACAGTGAAATCAAATGTCTAAAAATTGTTCTTATTTTGGACTTGTACCACAGTAAGACCCAAGATTTTAAGCTCTACTAAATACAAAACAAACAAACAAAAAGACTTTATATATTTATGTTCATTTAAAAAATACTAGTAGTGATGTGTTATTTTAAAATATACAGTTAATATGTTTGGAGTTATTTAAAATTTATATTGAGAAAAATGTATGTATTTTCAGTATTGCTGTAGACAAGCATCTACATAGTAAGACTGTTAAATTGATTGTTGTTTTATATCAAAAAATGTTGATTGAATTTAGTGTTGAAATCCAATTAGAATTGAGATCTAAGAAGCTGATCTCAAACTATGAGTAGTCACATGTCTCTTGAGAAAAGTTTAAGGCATCATCATATAGAGATCTCCACAGTCAGCCTGTGAGCTTAAGTTTCACTTGGCTGCAACCACAGTTTGCTTATAATTTACCCAACATTAGCTTCCTTGTCTTTTCTGCAACACCTTAGTTTATGAACAAAGTGTTTTTGTCTGCCCTGGTGCATGCATACTGAAAACCCATGCCTTCACAGGATGCTATAAGAGACGTTGTCTTTGGGATACAACTGACATGAGTTAAGGGCCTTTATGTAACTTCTGGAATGAGCTTCCTGCTTCATACTACCTTGTAAGAGAGGAAGAAGTTATAAATAGACCCCCAGAAAAGGGCTTTTCCAAGGTTCATACCCAGAAACTTGGTAAGATGAACCTACCAGCAAAAAGGCCACTTGAACATACACATTCTAAAGAAACCATTTCAAGTCCACACATATCAGAGCAAATTATTTATTTAATTATTTTCCTGCTTAAAAGGCCACATATGTAGGTTCATATCCAAAGATATCCCAAATAATAAATTTAACTACATGGTTTTGATCTCTTGTTTGGAAATGTCCATTTGAGAAGTAATATGTGCAACAAAATGGGATTTTGATCTTGAACTCTTAATCTTCAAAACTGTATTTATGTTGCTCATAAATTTCCCACTGTACAGTACTAGAATACTTGGTTATAGCACTGAGATGACTACACAACTTATTTCCTATTCATATATATATGAATGTATATATAAAATATATATTATTTTTTATAAAATCATATATAAAAATCAACCTACCAACTTCATTTCTGTTGCGATAATAAAAAAAAAATACCCTGGCAAAAATGAAAAAAAAAATCAAAGAACGAAACAAAAATAAAGTCCTTAGCATAGTGTCTGGTATACAATAAGCCTTCAGTAAACTACTGTTGTTTTAATTACCCTTCTACTATGAGGTCTCATATAAGGCACTTGCTGTGTTTAGACATTTTGCCATTTAAACTGAAAAATGTTGTCACTGTGCTGAGAATCTGGGAGGATTCACTTCATTTCAGTGGCTATTATTAGTGAGTCAAAAGACAGTAACCAACAAAGATATCCCAAATAATAAATTTAACTACATGGTTTGGATCTCTTGTTTGGAAATGTCCATTTGAGAAATAGAACATAATATATGCAACAAAATGTAATGATAATGAACATGTTCTGCAAGAGAGAAACTTGGTAAGATGAACCTACCAGCAAAAAGGCCACTTGAACATACACATTCTAAAGAAACCATTTCAAGTCCACACATATCAGAGCAAATTATTTATTTAATTATTTTCCTGCTTAAAAGGCCACATTATGTCACCACGCTTGGGATAAAAATGGCTTAGGTGATAATATACAGGGCAATAAATTCTCTCTAAATGCTCTAGCTAGCAAATGAGTCATTATTATTTATTACTGGCCCTTTACATCAGCAGACATAGAATTTCTCAGTGTCAACAGTCCGGAGGGACTATTTCACAATCCACCAGCATTTACAGGAAAAGCTATAATTGAGGAAGAAGGAATCCAAGGACTAAATGCATAAATTAAGCAGGGAAGGAGTGGAGTCTTTGTGACTAATGCTTCAGCTATCAAGACAAACTTGGTTTTTGCTTCCAGTTGCGTGTTAAGGGTGTCAGTTGCTCCAGAATAAGAGCACAGAGGACAGTAGGTCATAAAGTTTCAAGGCCCTGCGCCTCTGTGCTGCCTGTAGTGAGATAGCCCCATGCAGGCTAGATCACAGGACCTACATCTGTCATCACTCACTGCAACTCTAAGGACAAGGGATTTGTAAATACATTTTGGGACAGATGTTTGGCACAGGCAGTCTGTTCATTTTGAACTTATCTTGTCAACAACACCAGCATTAATCTACAGATATAAGGATTAGTTGTTGGCATTATTATGACAATTAAAAATATATCTATCATTTAAAGTTAGGTTCTTTTTATAGAACACATTTTTAATTTCTTTATTTCTTCTCGACCGAGTTATCATTGAGTGAAGTGTTGTTCAGCTTCCATGTGTATGTGGGCTTTCTGTTGTTTTTGTTTCTATAGAAGACCATCTGTAGTTCATGGTGATCTCTTAGGAGGCATGGGATTATCTCAATCTTCTTATATCTCTTGAGGCCTGATTTGTAACCGATTATATGGCTAATTTTGGGGAAGGCACCATGAGGTGCTGAAAAGAAGGTATATTTTTTGTTTTAGGATGAAATGTTCTATAGCTATCTATTAAATCCATTTGGTCCATCACTTCTTTTAGACTTCTTAGAATTTAATGAAAATGAAAGCACAACATACCCAATCTTATGGGACACAATGAAAGCAGTGCAACGAGGGAAGTTCAGCTCTGAGTACCTCCAAAAGGAAACTGGAGAGAGCATACACTACCAGCTTAACAGCATACCTGAAAGCTCTAGAACAAAAAGAAGCAAATACACCCAAGAGGAGTAGACAGCAGGAAATAATCAAACTCAGGACTGAAATCAACCAAATAAAAACAAAAAGAATTATACCAAGAATCAACCAAATCAGGGACTGGTTCTTCCAGAAAAATCAACAAGATAAATAAACTTTTATTCAGACTAACCAGAGGGCACAGAGACAGTATCCAAATTAACAAAACCAGAAATGAAAAGGAAGACATAATGACATAAACCTGGAAAATCCAAAAAATTATCAGATCCTACTCCAAAAGCCTCTACTCAATAAAATTTAAAAATCTAGATGAAATGGACAATTTTCTAGACAGATACCAAATACCAAAGTTAAATCAGGATCAGATAAACCATCTAAACAGTCCCATAACCCCTAAAGAAATAGAAGCAGTCATTAAAAGTCTCCCAACCAAAAAAAGGCCAGGACCAGATGGGTTTAGTGAAGAGCTTCAAAGAAGACCTAATACCAATACCCTTCAAACAATTCCATCCAATAGAAACCGAAGGAACACTACCCAAGTCATTTATGAAGCCACATTAACACTGCATATTTTCCCTTGGAGATAGAATGGTTTCTGTCTAATCAGGAACTTGTCACAATTTCCTTACATAAAGGGCTTTATAAGAGATTTTTTTTTCTACTACTATCATGTTTAATGTTCAAAATAGATTTTATAGACTGAAAAAAGTAATAACGAAAAGAAAAGTGGACATATACATTTAAAATAAATAAAATGTGTATATTATAACTAGAAAAAAAGAACACATTTTTACTTATTATCCAGGGCCAAAATTAACCAGGCCATTCCTATCCAAACCAATCAACAATCCTGTATTTAAACAAACAAGAAAGGAAGAGCGGAAACAAATAGAAGAAGTTAAAAGTTCCATTTCCTTCAAAAGAATACATCATCTACTTTCTCAATTATTTAACTTAGAAGATGTAATTTTTATAAAATAATCAAAAGTTATGTGTGTATACATGTATATATATATACATATATATACATACATAGTTGATACTAATATTGTTCCTAGCCCATATACACATATATACATACATGTATATATGCATACAAACATGCATATGTGTATATATGTGCATATACATGCATAAAAGTACATAATGTATACATATATATACTTACATATGTATACATGTGTATGCACATACATACATCTATACATGTATATGAGTATATATGTATGCATATATATGTATATATGTGTATGCCTGCATATGTATACATAGATATATATGTATTTATATGTATATATATATGTATATGGCCTATGAACAATATTAGTATGAATTATTTAAAAAAGGAGCATTCCAAATACCAGTAGGAGATATCATGAGTAATAAAATAATGTAATACTAAGAAGCTATTGAAATATATTTATATGAAAATCTGAATGAAATATTAATAGGCAGCACCCTCAACACACATACACAGACACACACACAGACACCCAGATTCTAAAAGGCAGTCAGTCACCATGAAATCATACCTTTCTCTGCACAGTAGCCTCTTCCACCCTTACCAAACCTCCCCTGCACCGGATGCTAGAAATGTTTTCTGCCTCCAGCTGACATAGCCACCCTTCTGTTACATTCTATTATTGAAAGCATGTGCCATAAGAATACATTTACTGATATACAAACACAATGTTAAAGGACACTGGACTTAGCTAACACACAACATTTAAAAACTAACCTGGTTTTCTGTAACTAGATCTTCAAATGAATAATTATTAATTTGAAAAAATACTTGTATCATCATGATGATCAAACGTAAAATGATAGACTCTGACCTCTGTGCTTTAAGAAACTGAAGAATAACATGTGAGAATTTCTAACAGACATTACCAAAGGAAGGTTCTAGAGTTCCTGCACACTGAAGCAAAGGGAAGCCTTGGTTTTACATTTCCATTACTTGACACTTAATATTCTCATGGCTTGGGCCTCGTTAGGTAGCGGGAACCTACACAGATCATAAGAGGGTTGTGACTGATCTTCAAATGAAGTAGTACATCACTACTCATGAGGTTCTGCCTAGGAATAAATGTAATAATGTGTATAAAGCATTTAACACAGGTCTGTCAATCATAACTGCTCAGCTGCTAAAAGTCTACATTACTTGGCAATAGTACAAAGTCAGTGGCAGCTCCGGCATGCTCAGCACCCTTCCATCACACACACAAACACACACACACACACACACACACACACACACAAAAGATGGATCATGACCCAGAAGCATGCTATCCAATGTCAACATACAAGGGAGGGTTAATAACATGGGTTTAAATTATACAAAGACATGGATGGATTTTATAACCATGACAGCTTAACCATTAGTAGTATTTTGAAAGAGAATAGCAACCCTTATCTTGGTGGCTAACACATGCATTTGCTTAAAAGGAGAAAACCCAGAATTCCCACCTCCATGAAAGATTTATGATTCTAACATTCCTTAATTAAATTATCAAACAGGTCCATCATGTTAATAGTTATGGTGTCCAGGGATTTTAGGGAAGCCGATGAAACTCTTTGTTAACAAATATATTTCTTGATTTCACAAGCTCAGAAGAATTATGTGGTGCAAGTTTGAATAAACATATCGGTATAGAGATGTCTGTATAGAGATCTCATGAGTGGTACCATGGTATCATGCATCCCATGAAGAGTCTCTGTCTGCACATTTCTCAGAAAACTAATTCCAAGAGGAAGGTCAAGCTTGTGTAATTTTTCACGAGGATAATCAAAGGTGAATGGGAAGAGAAAAACATTAACTTATAAAAAAGTAAAGCCAAACCTTAAGAATCAGAACACTACTAGAAGTGGCTAAATGGTGTTTAATGTTAGCAATATTACTTAGCTGGAGTTCAAAACTTGTCTTGGAGTTGGGGGATGTTATGGAATTCTACTTAAATATTTCATTAGAAGAACCCCAGATGGCAGCCTTGTGTGTGCACTGTTTCTATGCATTTTTTTTCTAACAAAACACTATTAACAAGCATGCTCAGATCTGGACACTTCTTTGGAGAAAGATTGTTAGTCTGTGAAGGTGGGATAGACTGATCAAGAGTTTGTTTGCTTTTTCTTTCTATGTGGCATTCTCTTTCAAGTATCAGCATGGATCTCATAGGCCATCATACTTTCTCAAAGCTGCCTTCGTTTAAATGGCCAAATCTGGTAGCTATCCTGACAGATCAAGCGCTGCCCAGGTAGTTAAGAACTTCAAAACCTTCACTCAGTCCTACTGTTAGCCACCTATATGCATGACCAGCCAGCCTGCCGCGCGTCTCACAGAGACTTGCGGTCTGAGTCGGCTCACACTCAGAAAATCTACATTTGCTCTGAGGCGCTGCAGATACTATTCTGTTTTCCTTAGTATAAATCAAGACCTCATACTTGGCCTCACAAAGTTCTCCATGCTGTGAGCCCTACAAGTCACATCGCCCTCTCTTCTCTTTTATTGTACATGCGTCTATTTAGATGAGTGTGTACATGTGACTTCATGTTCACTTCCTCAGAGGTACATATATGCATGTGAAGACCACTTTGGGTGTATTCCCCAAGCACCTTCCACTTTTGTTTTGTTAGCTTGTTTGTGTGACTGGTTGTCATGTATCTGGAACTCTCTCTGATCGGTCTGGGTAGCTGGGAAATGGATAGGGAGCTACCTGTCTCTGTGTCCCCACCTCTGAGATGGCCAGCATGCTCTGTCTCATCTCACTTGATTTCATGGGTTTTGTAGGCTCAAACTTGAGTCCTCATGCTTGCAGCTCTCTAACAGCACTGAATGTAGGTTTTAGTAGCGCTGTGCTAATGGACTGCACAGCCCTTCACCTCCTTCTAAAACAAGATTTTCACCATTATTCTTTTTCAACAGCTCCTATGTTCAACTGCCTCTTACTAACACCACTTCCGGTAAAGGTAGAAAGAGATTCCATCTCCACCACTGAGCAATTGGCAACTGAAAGTGTTATTTAAAATCACTCACCAATAAGCTTTACATTGTATACTAAGCAGAGGCAAATGTTGCAAAACTTGGAACACTACCGGTGATAGCCGTGAGGCATTCCTCCAGGCCTCCAAATCTGTCTAAGCCATTCTGTAGTTGGGGGGGCCTTGATGCTGCACCTAAGTGTTTAGCCAGCTCTGCTGTTTGAAACCAAATACCTACCATTGTACTTACTTTACATTTAAAAAGCCATGAAGACGTAACTACAGTTGTGAGCTCAGAGAGAAAATGGAGCACCTATCTGAAGCTTTGCACTTGACATATTTTTAAAACTGGTAGTCAAACTGCAAGTGTTGTCCATTTGAGCCAGAATCAGACTCAGAAAAAGTCAAATGCTCTGAGTGAAAATTCTGATAAGGTATTATGTTTTGTAATTTCAATGGCCAAACGTCTTGTCTAATGTATTTGTATCCATCCACACTGGCAACTACTTAATAAAACCTAAACAAAATAGTACAAATATACACTTTACTAAACCAAAATGTAACTCTAATAAGCTCTGGATAAATAATATAAATATAATAGAATATAAAAGATAATGAACACCAGCCCACCATCAAACCATGAATACAATGGCTAGCAAGCAGCTCTTGTAGGCCTTATTTAGCCTTCTAATGACAGCAGGACACATTCCATCTCTTGGCCCTTCACAAGGCCTGCTTTTCAAAGGGCTTTCAAGTGGTTCTGATAGCTTAGTAACTCAGTTCATTTCTAGTATAAATATTGGTGACAATAGATTCAGGGAAGACTTATTTTGCTTCCTAATTTCAAGTGTCATGTAGACTGGCTCTGTTGCTCTTAGACTGTGAAGGAGAACGTTGTAGCAGGAAACATGTGGTTTAACAAAGCTGCTCCCCTCAGGAAGGCCAGGAGGCCCAGGGTTGAGAAGATGCATCCTGAGATAAGATACATCCTTCAGAGTTATGTACACCTCTGCCCCAGTGATCCACTTCTTGCAACAACCGCCCCCCTCACAGGCACACACAAATACTTACTAGTACATTCGGTTTGGGTTCATCACTTATTAAAAAAGAGCAAGCCTTGAACATCTAAACGCTGCGCTCAAGTCCAGAAGCTAGCAGGCAACTCTTTAAGACACAGGCCTTCAGGGCTAGTCTGAGATTCTAATCACAACAATGTATGTAGAATATAAAGCAAAACTGCTCAAATACCATATTGTTAGCGTCCTGAACTTGAGGGGCAGAGTGGTTTCATTACTAGCATCAGTAAAAAGCAAAGGAACAGGAATATTCCACATAGAGCTCCTTCTTGGCTGTACAAATATGGCTTCAAAAATAAAGTTTTTCCTTAGAAATTATTACCTGGAAAAATTTGTAGAATATATTTATATCTGATTTGGTAAAGAAACTAACCAAGCCAGGTGCTGAGTAGCTGCTGGATTCAGAAGCCAAACAAAATGCTGACTTCACAAAATTTAAATACAATGGTCCCGTGGGGTCCAATGGAGGCATTATTAGTATGACTTTCTTGGTCATAATGGTTACATGCCACCTGGACAGAGTGCTTTGATTTGACAGGACCAATAAATTTTGGCAGGCATAATTGAGATAGCACATTTGGCCAGCAGTGAAGTACATATAAGAATTCACATCTTAACTTCTTGCTCCATAAATGATTTGGTGAAACCATGTAATCTCTTAGTTTTATACAATGCACTGTGAAAAATGAATGAGTTGGTCTTACAAGAGTTAGAATAGTAAAGGGGCACATAAGGGAACACCAAGATCTCAGTGGACACAACTGGTTTTGAATGGTTTTCTAACTCAATAATGATGGGAAGTTACAGATTTCTCTGAAATGGCCAGTCTCATCTAGAAGGAGGAGGCAAATGAACTGAGTCTCCAGAGGGGAAACCATGGTAGGACTATCCAAGGAGCCTAGGGACACCTGTGGACCAGAACGCGACTCAGTAAGTACTATTTGTTACCTCCCTTTCTTTCTTTAAAATGAATTTTCTCTAGAATTATTTCCCAAAAATTCACATTAAATCTGTAGAAGTTTAATCAATATAGTTCCAAGAGAATAGGAGAGATATATAATATTTATTTATTTATTTTACTAAGAGTACTCCAGAAAGGCACTGGTCCCATTAAACATTACAACATATGTGCGAAACACACACACAAACACACATGAGAAAGAGAAAGAGAGAGAGAGAGAGAGAGAGAGAGAGAGAGAGAGAAAAAAAAATCTCTTAAGAGAGACAGACAAGCAGAACAGCAGAGGAAGAGTAACTTCTGAAAATCTCTTCTTACATGATGGAAATAAACCTGCTTAAATTATCTTTTTCTTAGCCTGTCTACTAGCTATATTTGAATAGGATGACATCTCAGAGGTTTCATAATTTACACTCACCATTATATAAAAGTGTTTCACTCCCCAAAAGTCTCATTAGTTCAATTAAAGTATATAATCTTTGTTTAAAATCAGAAGCCAAAACTGATCTACATAGTGGTCCTGAAGTCCTAGCTACTTTGGAAACTGAAGCAGGAGAATTATGAAAATCTGAGAGTTCAGAAGCAATCTTGAAAGAATGGAGAGTTTCCAGCTCTTAAAATAATAAAGAAGCAAATAAATAAATATTCATTTAATAACCGATTGCCCCAAGTGCGGTTTTGAAGAGAGAAGCGACAGACAGAGAGTACAGCAAGCGATCGTTCCTATTCATCCTCAGAATGTCTTCCAAGCTCATCCTGAGCTAACTTTTCAGCTTATGGGGAGAGGTTTCAGCAATGTCACTGTGAGAATCTAGCCATTGTAGCTTTTTTCTTGACTATTTCTGTGTTGATGCCCTAGAATTAATGGATGCTTAACATTGACTGTTTCTCTTTTGGGGTGCTCTCATGGACTGTTTGGTGGTACCAAGACTTTGAACTGCTACACTCTAATCCCTCAGTTCCTATCTGACACTGTATTTTTACCCTCTTTTAGCGGAGCTGCCTTTGACCAATTAGATGGAGTTCCAGAACAGCCGCAGCCCATGAGTTGCATGTCTCCCCAGGGTTGCGCTCAGTGGACTCCTTTCCTACTGCTGTCGCTAAGGAGAAATCCTGAACTTGAGGCTTCACTTTTAGCATCCATAGGCAGATATCAAATAAAAATGAGGAAAAGTAATTTTGTTATTGTTAGTGCCTAGTTTATTTGGATTTTTAAATCATTGACCTGGAGATTTTAGCTAAGTAATACTCTCAAAGACATGCACAACATGACTGAAGGAAAGTGCACTTTTCCCTAGGTTAAAGAACCATGTTTGACCTTCTTTTCCAGAGAAACTTTTCTTTTGGTCTCTTGAGTTTAAGGGCTTAGGAAAGATTTTGGACCAAGGTGTAGAATACACATACATGCTCATGTATATATGTACAAACAGGATTTTCAGGCTGCTCTGAAATCCTTATGCATCTTAGGATGCCACTTATTCTGTATCATCTGCCCTTTCACAATGTTAGTAAAGTATGGGGTATTTTATTCATTTACTCATTTGAATTATGCCTGGCAGACTCCTTCCATCTTCATTTGTATTTCATTCTCTCAAGCCTTGTCCCAATCTTCAACATCTGCAAACCTATATTTTGCATTTATATTGCCTTCTCCTTGATTAAAAAATTACATGTGTGTGAAGTATGACTTTTAATTTCTTCTCTACCTCTGCACATTGCAGGCTTGATTTGGATTTGATAATAATATATCCCATGGCTGACAAACCTCAGCATCTGATCAAAGATAAATTCTGTCGCCCTGCTCTAACATGCTTTATTGGAAAGAATCCTTCAAAAAGCTGCTCTTGTTCTTATTTCCTAGTTTAATAGATAGCTTCTATTCTGAAGATGAGCATGCGCCTCTGTCCTCCATTCTCAAACAATTAAGAACCTTCACCCATACCCGATAGCTATCCTTTGTTGTCTCTGCAAAAATCTAGACAAGCTCCTTGTCAATCATTTGCTCCTAGACAATTATGCAGCACTGCTGTCTCGTTCCATTGACACACAGTCTCAATATACTCTCACAAGAGTAAGTCTGTGACTCTTTGCAGCTAAATTCAGTAAGCTTTCCATTCTTCTTTGCAGCACTAAAGTATCTCATTGTTCTTCCTTGTACTCTTTGCATATTTGTATGGAATGAACTTTTTTTCTTTGTATTATCTTTTTTATGTTCCTGGAGTCACCGAGATGAAGATTTGGACATCCATGTTTTCACAAACCCTACTGGCTCAGTGTGGCTATTTCCTCTGGATAGAGGCATTCTCTAACAAGGGAATAAAACTGACAAGAAATTCACTTGGATTCATAAGAAAGTCATAAGACTCAGAAGTCTCTATTACTTATAAGCAGTAATCAATTCTTAGAGAAAAGTAGCCTCTTCAGTGAAACTGTCTGAAGATTGTGCAGGATGCTCGATGCATCTTTGATAAGTCATCACTAATCCTATGTTGGGTTTCCCAGGGATTACTATTCATGGTACCATAAAGAACCCTTCACCAATGTTCTCATAAGCATCCACAATAAATTCATTCATTCAGCAAGCCAGATTTAGGTAGAATCATAGTTGTGGACTGATCCTTTTTGAGTGAGGAGACATATGGCCATGTCCCCCAGAGGAAGAGTATTATCACAATTAGTACCCACAAGAGATCCAAAGAACTAAAGATAAGATTGGAAGGAACAGCTGTCTGGCCCTCCTGATATAAGGTGATACAATGTGGAACTGAGGGTGACAAGTCTCTTGAGTGGAATATCCACCATGGCGACCCACACATGGCTACTTTTCCCCAGACAGTACAGTATGCTGTACATCCCCAGTAGAGTAGCAGTTGGTTGTCCTTGCTCTAGGTAATAAGCTGTGCATAAATATATGAAGCTAGGTCAGCTGTGGGGGAGAGTCCCACAGTGGTCATTTTCCTGTTCACAATATCGGGCATTATACTGCCTATTTGCTGATAGAGATCTACCAAGTAAGTACAGAGATAACCCCCAAATGGCAAGTAGAGAATGAACTGCAGTCTCTGAAAGAAGAATGTAGTGTTTTGTGGCCGGATTAGAATAATATTTACATAGTCAATACAACATATTTAGACAATTTATTCTGACCTGTCCACTCAGAAAATATCTCCTCATGTAATGAATTACAGGGAGAAAAAGATATATGTATGCTATCTTCAGAAGCCTCTAATTTATCAGGAAAAGCACAAAACGCAGAGAATAAGAAGGAAGTATTTTGTTGCCATTTTCCTAGAGCTGGCAGAGCATAGTAAAATGGAAAATAAAAAACAAAACATTACAACTTAGATTCGTCATAATGACCCCTTACTGGCACTCATTAATGTGAATCTCCAGAGAATTGAGCAATGAGCAGAAAGAGAGAAAGTTCTCAAAGTAACAGTAAGCCTGACCACAAATACAGGAGGAGGAGAAGATGCATGATTCAGCACGCAGACGTGGCTTTGATAATGCTCCAGCACAGGAAAATATATTTAAAGAATACCTTGTATCTAGAGTGATTAAATTGGGTAAAACTCTTTAAGTTTAGGGATAATGTTATTGTTGCTGCGGGAGGGTCACATGTGCCATGAACAGAGGACAAGTTTGTGGAGCTGATTCTATGCCTGTATGTGAGCTATGCGGATCAGATATAGTTGGTCAGACTTGTGTGCCAGTGATTTACTCACTGAGCCATCTTACCAGCTCTGGAAAACCTTAAACAAGAAGCAAGGGTCTTCACAAATCGTCTTGTGGAGCTGTGTAACAGGAGTGGATGGCATCAATCTGGGTGCCATGGAAACAAAACAATTAAGGGAAATTTCTGCTTAACCATCCTTGAGACAAAGGCTTTATAAACTGAATCCACTCAAAAAAATCAGCCCCCAATGGACAAGATCGAATAAGCCATTGGGAACACTCCGTTAATGCCCGCTGAAGTCCCCATGAATCTCAATGGCTGGAAGACAAAAAGGGGTATGGTGGTTTGAATATGCTTCATTCAAGGAGTGGCACTATTAGGAGGTGTGGCCTTGTTGGAGTAGGTGTAGCCTTGTTAGAGTAAGTGTGTCACTTTGGGGGGTGGGCTTGGAGACCCCCCTCCTAGCTGCCTGGATGCCAATCTTCTGTGTGCCTGCAGAACAAGATATAGAACTCTCAGCTCCTCCAGCACCATACTACCTGCTTGGATGCTGCTATGCTTCCAGCCATGCTGAAATGGACTGAACCTCAGAACCTGTAAACCAGCCCCAATTAAATATTGCCCTTTATAAGAGTGCCTTGGTCATTGTGTCTCTTCACAGCAACAAAACCATAACTAAGACAGGGAACATATTACTGAGAAAATTTGGCATGACAGAAATGGTGTTTGATGTCAAGTAGGCTAGGATGATTAAAACTGGGTTCATATTAGATTTAATAAAGAAGTTAAACTATGGGGGGGGGGCTTAGCAGTGGTATAGGACTTAACTGCCTTTGATAAATCCTATGACAAAATAAAGTCTTTGCAAGGAAAGAGAGGCTCTGAATGTCAGAGTAGCGTGTATATCTGGTTATTAAACTTCTCAGCAGTGCATGAAGGAAAGTCAGACAAGTGGGCCTGTCCACATCACCCAAAATAACATGTGGCAATTGGTGTGGGACAGTTAAAAAAGCACTAACAAAAAATCACCTTTATTGGGTTTGAGCATATGAAAGGCATTAAAGCTTGACCAATGTTCACTGTAAGAGTCAAAGGGAAGAGCAACACAGTAGTACAGGTGAAAAAGATTAAGCTTTCCACAGGGGTAGGCAATTACATACTAAAATATGATAGACATATGTTATATCTTGTTATATGAGTTATATGTATGTTATATATGCCATATATGTGTTGATAGGTACAAAACAAAGGGTTTGTTCAGTTAGATAAGTAGTACCCTCTTGAAAAATAATGACATAATTATAGGTGCAACCAACTGCTTTCTGATTGGATTTAAGGCCTAGAAACCCAAATTTGATACAGTGTGAGGTTATTTGTATTCTTTTGTTAAACAAATGTGAAGTGCCTATCCATACCTACTAAACCTCTATTTATACCTCTAGACTAATATGGCTGTCAGCACTGGACCTGAAGGAAAACTTTTTTTGCAGTAGACAGTGGTAATGATAGAGGAGCATGACTTGTGAAACTGCTGGGAATAAGGAACTGCTACTGTGACATTGTTGGTAAGCATTCAACCCTACATGGGAGAAAATAATCAGACACTCACAGTATATATTGAATATACTAAGGAACATTGTGGAAGGCAAACAAACAAACAAACAAACAAACAAACAAACAAACAAGAGAAAATGGAAAAGCCAAATGAAAAGGTGGAGACGTGTGTCACTATTTCTTCCAAATTGCAACGTCCCTCATGAAGGGGCTGAGAGGGCTCAGAGATACAAGTGAGAGCTATGAAGTTCATAAGGAAGTAAAAGGATTGCTGAGTGTTTGGTTTCAGACCCAGGACTCCAGACTGAGGTGCTTTTTCACATATCAAAGCAGACCTAGCCTCCAGGTTCTTCCAGTATCCCGCAGTCCCTACCTGGCATACCCTGCCTGCCCCTAAGCTTCAATTTTCCAGGCCAGAGGCTGGGCGGCCCTTCCGCCAGAGGCTCTTCTCTTATAATCCAGATATTTTTGTCTCTCTCTGACTTTTCTTCTGCCTTTCCTCTTCCTCTTCCCCTTCTTTTCTTTCTGGGAGTGCACACACCCTTTACTCCTTCTCCCCCAGCCCCCAATGCATGGTGATTTCTCTGGCTTTGGTCCTTAAGGCCAGTTAACTTGCTGGCCCCAGAGCAGCCTTCAATATAGCCTAATCTGGCTTGAACTGGCTCATTTCACCAGCCGAGAAATAAGCTATCAATGAGGTCCTTACTTGTGGTTATATAAGCTATGAACCATTGCTAGACAGATAAGACTCTTCAGTGGAACTTCAATGAAGAGCAAGCAAGGTGTACAGGGGATTCTACTGATAAAGCTTTCATGACTCATCACCCAATCTGGGATGTGCTATTCAGTGGTGCAGCATGCTGAGTCACCCATAATCTCTCTAAGCAACACAAATAAACTGCCGGTTCACCAAGCTAGACTTGGATGGAATTTTGTCAGCTGACTGTTGTTGAAGCCTATCTGGTGTGAAATGAAGTTTACATCTCCGCTGGACAACTGACACAGTGACATGTAAGAAATGTAAGACCATTAGCTTAACACCTTAAGAATCCTAACTAAACTCAGAGAAATAAGCCAGTCCTTCCATAAACAGAAAGACAAACCTATTTTATATTGAATTAAATTATGTATTATTTTCCTCTTTTCAATTTCAACTCTTAAAGTTGATTATCCAGGTTAAATTAAGAAGTAGAGCAAATTACAGTATTTAAAGCTTCACAATGAATTGGAGCCATTTTAATTAAAGTTACTGGGATAATGAGAGGGAGAAAGTATATGCCATAATTAGAAAAGTGTCAAAAGAAAAAAATTGTTTATTCTAACCTTGATCTTATTTTCTCTGCACAAAAGGCATAGAGACAATCATTTCCTGAGCAGATCCCTTGACTGGGCTGCTAGTGAACAAAGAGAGCGTGGACTTCATTTACATCCCTCTCTCCAGAGACACCATTGGATTGTTTTGTTAAGAAGCTCTCTCCCATGGATTGCTCGTTAACACTTGCACACATTTCAGTCTAGTTCACGCTGAAATGCATGCTAATAGCAATATTAAATGATTATTTCACTTTTACTCTGAAACATCATTAGACCCAAGGTTGTATAAGAATTAGTCCAAGAGTATTCTCAGGACAATCATATTGATCCAGTTTCCAAGGTATCACTGAAGAAATTTTTAGAAATCAAAAAGCTGTAAAACAGATAAATCATAAAAAATAAGATGGCTGAATTTGTCAGTGCGGGTGTAAAAGGTTAAAGTGGTGCATTTATCAGGGCAGGATACCTGCAAGGCAGTAATACAAATGAAGAATGGCATTGGGACATATCCTTAGAGCACTTATATCAGCTCTTCCAAATAAAAAACACAACTAAAAATTCGACATGTGTTTAGTTTTCTCCTTCCCCTTTTCTATTCCACACTTCTTCAGTGAAACACTAAATTTGTCCAGTCAGTAAAGCAGCTCCTAGAGTTGGAAACAGCCAAATATGCCCCCAATGGGCTTCTGACTGCCGTGTGGGCTTCAGAAAGCACATATTGGCACCACCTGGAAGCTTATTAGAAATGAAGCCCCAGCTCAGTCTACTCAATAAAAATCTGCATTTTAACCAGAACCATACGTGATCCATGTGCATATTAAAGTCTGAAAGCACTGCATACATTACTTATTAGATATATTTCCTTGGGCAAATTTCAAGAGCTCTGAAAGACCCAGTTTCTGTATTGAAAGTGAGATTAATAATAGTATCTACATCATAGTATTACTATGAAAAGTAATTAGATCACTCTACTTAGTATGAGCACATGATGAAGTCTGATATTAAGTCCTATCATCTACCTCTTATTTGCATGCTCATGACTTTTCAACTGTGTTTTGAATAAAATGATATGACTGCAACAAGCAGGTAAATTAAAGCTCCTTTAATCCAGATGTCTCCCTTCATATAAGCCTACAGGAAGAACAGAATTAAATTAATAATGCCATTTCCGATCCATTCATGGCATAACATGGCACCTGTGCTTCAATTAGCCTCAAAACATTTCCCTATGAAATCGTCTTTTCTATTTTTGTGGAATCAATAAGTTAAACAAAGAACTCAGTGTGCAAACAAACATGAGCCTGTCTCCCAGACATAAGATCTAACTAGTTCTATGCTAATTATCCATCATGACTTCCACACTCTGCACCATGCAGGTGAGACCATCGCCAATACCCCCACAGGATGCAAATACACTAGCTGTCTTCTAGTTCAAGGACAACTGAGAAATATAAAAAAACTCTTAAAAGGCCCACGTTCAGTTCTATTAAGATGTGATGTGCATGGTTTTATTCAACAGTATCTTACATACATTAATCAGAATCTTAAGCATATTAGCTGAAAGAACCTAAATGCTATTAAAGTAGAGGTCACAAACATTTGCATCTATAATTGTTTGAAAATGATATTACTCTTAAGTAAATTGAAGATAATAATTCTTTAAACAAGTTTATCTTACCATGGACTAGTCCCTGCTACATATTTTATAATAAATATTGAATCTGATAAACCAGATATAACAATAGATATTCCTGCTACATGATCCTGGATACCCAAAGAACAATAATCAAAATATTTTTAAGTGTCTCACAGTGCATATAAGAATTTGAGGGCCAAGATGTGTGAAATCTAACAGGAACAAGTGGTGGTGTTTGACACACATATAATAATGACCTAAAAGATTGCTAAACTGGTGGTGGCTGCAGAGTGAGGGTGGTGGTGGCTGCAGAGTGAGGGACTGGTGGCTGCAGAGTAAAGGGGTGGTGGCTGCAGAGTGAGGGGGTGGTGGCTGCAGAGTGAGGGAGT
>NW_022196901.1:10707729-10716337 GCF_008632895.1 Mastomys coucha | reverse complement strand
TGAGGGGGTGGTGGCTGCAGAGTAAAGGGGTGGTGGCCACAGAGTAAAGGGGTGGTGGCTTCAGAGTGAGGAGGTGGTGGCTGCAGAGTGAGGGGGTGGTGGCTGCAGAGTGAGGGGGTGGGGTGCTTACAAAGAGAAAGGCAAACCATTATAAGGATATTAGTATGTCCCAAAGTTTCCTTGTCAATAATAATGTCAAAACAAAATCCCAATATATTTTTCTCAGGTTAATTACATCCTGAACATGTATTGTTTGGATAAAAAAATTTAAGGTTTGAGTAGCCTTAAAGTACTTCTTAAAAGAATTACATAGCAGCCAGGCAGTGGTTGCGTATGCCTTTAATCTCAGCACTTGGGAGGCAGAGGCAGGCAGATTTCTGAGATCGAGGCCAGCCTGGTCTACAGAGTGAGTTCCTGGACAGCCAAGGCTATACAGACAGACCCTGCCTCAAAAAAAAGAATTTCATGGCAAAAGACTTAGGTTACCAGATATGTAGCACAGTGATCAAGGATTAATAGAAGAAAAAAATACATAATAAATGTTCATGGGAAAATTAGCTAGAAAAAAATGTTACTTTAAATTGAAGCCTGAACTTACATACTAATGGTTTTACAAATGTATTAAATACTTGAATATGAAAAACAAAACTTGGGAATATTTAGAATTAATCATTTTTCAAAATTTTATATATATGACTTAGTAGTAACAGAGGATTTGACAAACAAAATACTCAAAAATACAAGTAATATAAAGTTGACTTCGTTAAAATTAAGAATCTATTAAAATACATATCAAAGACAATTAAAAAGCCAGAAAGGAAACTGAAATTAACTAGTTTACATAGCACCAAGAATGGACCACCTTTAAACCAATTAAAGAACACAGGGGAGCGGGGGCGGGGGCTGGAGAGATGGCTCAGCGGTTAAGAGCACTAACTGCTCTTCCAGAGGTCATGAGTTCAATTTCCAGCAACCACATGGTGGCTCACAACCATCTGTAATAGAATCTGATGCCGTCTTCTGGTGTGTCTGAAGACAGCTACAGTATACTCATATAAATATAATAAATTAAAAAAAATACAGGTCTGCAAATGATATGAATAGATATTTCGCTGCACATTAAAGGAAAGGTGACTGAACATATCTCCTCTTCAGAAATCAGCAGAGGGACATTCCATTTTGTAGTCACTTCTTTTCAGATAATTAAGAACTCTAACATTGTTGCATCTGTTCAGAATATGAACTAATAAGACCTTAGATACACCAAGTAGAGGCCTAAGCTGACCAAACGTTTTGGCAGAATATGCATGTGCAGTGTGTTTTTCCTACTAGGTGGTATCAGGATGAGGTGGGACTGGAATTATATATAAATTAAAACGAAATGAAAGTCAATGAATTATATAGATACAGTGTGGATGAAAAAAAACCAAGCCTCTGAAGGCCACATACAGTATAATAGATTACTATAACTAAAAATCAGCAAAAAATTAAACATTATGTAGCAAAGCAAGTATATATGATTAATCAATTATCTCCCACACTAAACACTTTCGTAGGAATGTGGGATCATGGGATAGGAGAGTACTATAGTTTATGTGCTAGCAATAATAATGAGGTTATATTTTAGTATAAGTTAAAATGTGATCAGTGGATTATAGTATATAATAATTCACATAGGTATTTCATGTATTAGCAACACCTCTGATGTATTATGAAAAGAAAATAGTAATATAGTAAAAATAGTAATAAAATAAAAATAAATAAATAAAATAAAAATAGTAATATAAAAAATAAAGCAACGGGTAGAGGAGAGCCGTCTGTTTCTGTGGGATTCCATGACTCCATGAACTCCTCAGTTGAATTCGGTTACGCAGGGGAAAATCTATATCAAATGAGAACTTCAGACACAGGAAGAAACACAAATATCACAGAGCCATGGAGGGATAACTAAAGAAATCTCCATCTAAACTCACCACCAGGGCTTTCGATCTGTTGCTCAGAAGTTTCTCAATGTCTCTGGCTGCAATTTCCACCAGTTGGCGTGCATTATTTGGCTCCACAGTATACATTTCTTGATATTTTTCATAAATCTACATTAAAGAAAAAGATAATTAAGAAGAGCAATGGCGAGTTTGTTTAGATCATAAGTTCCCATTATGATGCATCTAAAACCAAAACCAAATAATTAGAAAGATCTACTCTTTTGCCTTCATCCTGATTCTTTTAGTTTGGATATATACCAGAAAAACATGCACAAATCAATGTAAATTTTCTAAGACAGCTAGCTTGCCCAGACAATAGGTTAGGCCACTAGTTCTAACCTTAACATGTGTTTACATGGACACTGTTGGGGGTGAGGCTTTTGCATCAGCTCAGCTTCAAAACCTGATATTAACTTTCCCCCTCCCCCCCATTTTAAGAAAGGAATGAAGAGAAAAACTGCACAAGAGAGGTTAAACCTGGAAGACAGGTATGCGTGAACAAGGTAGAGGATAGGTCATACCAGATGGATCATGAGCTCCTTATATAAGCCCATTCCCCACTACTGCGGCTATATAGGATACGTTTACTTCTTAAGTCTATGGAGAGGGTCAAGCAGTGATAAGGGACTGAGGATGAACTCCCTGCTGCGGTCCACAGCAGAGGGCAGATGCCCTCTAAGACAGTTCACAGCTAGAGAAGTTGAAAAGTTGAAAGTACTGATGTGGATATCAAAGGTGTATTTTTACAATTATATTAATTATGAGTATTTTTCTGTATTTAATAATTCTTTACTTAAATCATCAAATAAACTATGCCAAAGTTAACAGAGTATATAAAATTAAGACCCAGCCACATTTCTAGGGCTCAAATTGATGTCTGCAGAAGGATTTTTCTCAGGTGGCATGGGCTGCACCTGGTTCACAAAACCTACCCACTGCCAGCAGGCAGAGAAACTGTCAGGGGGTGGGGCCAGTGGCCTTGCTTGTGGCTGGAGGGTGATCTGAGAAGGAAATCCCCTATGCACTGAGCAGATGGGGCTCACATGCATGACTTAACCATCTTTAAAGCCAGGGCCTGGCAGCTTTTTACTGCCTTGTGAAAAGTGAATCCAGGCGTATACCAGAACCAGTTCTACTTGCTTTATTATTTTATTTTATTATGTACAGGCTCTAAGGCCTGGTCCCAGCTGAGCATGAATGTTAAGCCATGGATGTTCGCTTCAACTATATGCAAACTCTGAACCATCTATATGTGAAGGCAGATGTCAGTTTTCAATGAAGATACACACACATACATGTACATTTATTTATGTATGCACTTTGAGGTGTATAAGATGCTAAAGATTGATCTCAGGGAGTTAGTTACCCATGTAAGGGAAGTACTCAGCTATTGAAACAAATGCTATGACTATAAATTTAGACATTACGTGCTAATATTTTTAAGGATGTAAATTGCCATGTGCTCTTAAAGTAATTTATTTGAATTCAAGTTTTTTGAGCATAGGCCCATTCAGAGTATTCCAAGAATTAGTTTTGTGGTTTAAAAACCTCGTAATTGGTTTCACCCAGGTCTCTTGCATATCAGCAGATGGCTTAAGCTTTCACAGAATGGATTATCATGTCCTGTCCTAAACACCCTGGCTATCCTTGAAGATTTCCTTCCAACATGAACCTCTTTCATTTCAGAGTAAAATGAGATTCTAGAACATCAATATGTGAATAGATCAATTGATTCAACTTACAAATAGATAAACCTCAACATCATTTTAATTGATCCAACACAGTCCTGCAGGAAGAACAATACAGCTAATTGACATGCAATGTACTGGCACTTGTATCATTAATATCTTGTGCATTTCTCAATAAAGTCTACTTTCTTGTGATAAAGGGAGTGTAAAATATGCCCCACAATTACTGGAGGTGGATTCAGACTTAAATTTGCTAGGTCACAACATATGCCCCACCTGTCACTAGGTGTCTTCAAGAATGAAAATATTATGTCTAATGTAAACAGAATATTTTAGAACATATTCTTCCTGATATTATTTTTTAATACTTAAATACTATAGTGTAGCTGATCCTTGCTACTTTGTGGGGTTTTCATTCTACCCTTTGCCTCCAGTTTCACCCTCTATCACAAAATAGGAGAGAAAGGAGAGAGAGGAGAGAAAGGAGAGAGGGGGGAGAGAGAGAGAAATCCCCGAATATAATTTCTTTCCTTTTGTTTTTTCTTTTAGCAAGACTACTAACAAGCCACAACCAACCTCCCAAAAAAGAACAACAATGACCCGCGACCCACCACCCTATCAAGGCTCTTGCATTTATACACCTGCTGAAAAGTTCCCACAATCCCAAATGTTACCCAATTGTAGAAACTATCTGCAGCTCGCAAAACTATGCCTCTGCTAGAGCAGGAGACAAATCATAGTAAGCTGCCACAGTCAGCTCAATGCAGCCCCATATCTCCACACCTGGGGTTAAAATGAAAACGTATTCTTTTTGTTTGTTTGTTTGTTTTGTTTTGTTTTTTTCAAGACAGGGCTTCTCTGTGCAGCTCTGGCTGTCCTGGAACTCACTCTGTAGACCAGGCTGGCCTCAAACTCAGAAATCTGCTTGCCTCTGCCTCCCAAGTGCTGGGATTAAAGGCGTGAGCCACCACCGCCCAGCGAAAACGTATTCTTATAAAATGTCTGTGTTTTTTTGTTTTTTTGATTTTTTTGTTTGGTTGGTTGGTTGGTTTTTGGTTTTCTGCCTCTGCCTCCCAAGTGCTGGGATTAAAGCCATGCACCACCACCGCCCAGCTCTGTGTATTTTAAAGAAACCAAAATTCCAAAATTGTCACTACGCTATATTTTGAGTATTGACTGACCCCTAATTGCTTATGCATTAAAAATGTTACTATTGGGAGGTAAAGGAACTTCTAGGGGGCAGGGTAGGACCTATTGGAAGCTTCTTAGAGCCTTGGTGAAATGCTCCTGAAGGGATGGTGGAGACACCAGCATTCTCTCTACTTTTCTCTTTTGCTTTCTGGCCATGGGATTAGCATGAAATGAAGGGCTATCCCAAGAAGATTATTATAAGCAGCTAGTTTTGCAAGCAATGCAAGCCATATTTAGATGTTTCACGTATAACATTAATTTTTCACTTTAGAAAAAGGTTAAATTGCATTTAGCCAGCAGATTTGCTAAGGTTCAGGGATGTCAGAGTGAAGGGAATTTGAACTTCATTTTGTTATAAAAGAGTAAGCCCATGTCTCAGAGTGGCACCAGAAAAAAGGTAATTTGGCATTATTAGACATGTGAATCACAAAACAACTCTACCCTAACGTACCACTGGGCCCAGCAGCATGGAAGGGAAATGAGAAAGAACCTAGGAGTCGAGTGTCAGTACCCCAGCCAGGGGACAATCTTAGTGTGTGTCCAGGGAACTAACAAGGCAGGGCTTGAAGAAGGAGCAGTGGGAAGGTAGCTTCCAGGCTGAGATTACTGACATGTGCTGCCATGCCTTATAAAGTTTCCCAGGGATGATGAGCCTATGTAAATAAGGACCCACAGAAGCTTGCTAGTGAAGAGGAGTCTGAGACAGAGATGAAGAGGAAGGAGGAAGTGTAAAAACAAATTTCCACAAAAGACAGAGCAGCTCTCCCAGGTGTCTCTATCTCCTTATATGGCTGTGGCTTGCTTTCCCTGGAGTGAGCTTAGTAGGAGCAATGAAATGTAATGATGGAGGTATTCTGACGTCCTGGCAGGGTTCTGTTCCCTGTTAATACAGTGTTTGCAGATTCAGAAATGAATCGTCCAGGAAAGACATGAAATAGCTTTTACTCATCGATTTATTTTTAGAAAACCTTTGCATGAAGCAAGTTCTCATTACTACAGAGCCCATTCATTTAGAATATCTCCTAATTTGGATATGGGCCCAATTTTGAGGATATCAAGATAAAACATTTTTCAACAGACTAAGGAAAGAAATGGTTGCTTATGGATGTTTTATGAACTCACAGATGTTGATTTCAAGAATATCACGAACACTTCAACTTAAAAACATATCTGCTAGTGATTAAACATTTCATCCTCCATCTATCAGTTCAGTCACAAACTCCTCCTTGGCAGAATGTGTGTGTGCACATGTTCAGGAATGACAAAGGGTATTTTCAATAGTTTACGATTTATATTGTTTAAAAGAGCATTGTTTCCTGGGGTGGTGCTCAGAGCTTTTTTTTTTTTTTTACCTTGCATGCAAAAGATCCTGGCTTCAATATCCCGCACCATGAAACAGAAAAGAAATTTTATGCTGCTTGTAAATCTTGGGATTTTTGTCCTGTTTTGTAGACAATGTTATATAAGTTATATAATTATGGCTTTGGTTGTGTGTTATCACATTTTAAATGCATCTTTAGATAGAGCTATTTGCTCTGACCTCTTTCATTGTTGTAGAATTTGACTAGAGCATTTTAGATAAGGGTCCCACGTTTCTGATTTTTTTAATTGCATAAAACAATATAACACTATCACTAACTTTTACCATTGCAGTGTGAGCCAAATATCTTATGACTAAACACTTGGGAATCTGTTTCCCGGTCTTTTTCTATTAAATCAGTGGTTCTCAACCTTTGTAACACTGCAACCATTTAGTACAAGTTCCTCATGTGTGGTGGTCCCAACTATAACATTATTTCATTGCTAATTCATAACTGTAATTTTGCTATTGTTATGAATTATAATGTAAATACCTGATGTACAACCTGCCAAAGAAGTTACAGCTCATAGACTGAGACCCACTGGATTAAATGAAGGCTAAGAAATAACAACAAATGGAAAACTTAGTGACTAGTCTGGCTAGTCAGCTTGCTACAAGGATCCCCATCTTTCCTCCTGAGAGTGAATTTCAGGCAAGCTACTGTGTCTGCCTGACATGTTCATGAGTGCTGGAGACCTGAGCTGGGGCTGTCAGGCTTTTGAGGCAAGCACTGTGCCCTGGAGCCACTTCCCCAGCCCCTAAGCTTGTCCTTTAATACAACAACAATTTACTAACATAGAAAAACTTAAAGTATAGAATTCATTCAATAATATTAATTATTTTCCTTCTGCGAATATTTCATGATCAATCTCATAAAAGAATTTTCGTAAAATTCCAAAAAATAACTACACTAGTATGAAGCCAGTAAAAAATAGCTATACTAACTAAAGAAGATGCACTATTTCTACAATAGCGACTTTCAGTCCTGGGACCGAATAAATTCCACCAGGTACTCAACTTCTGGAGTCCACATTCCTCTGACACTTCCCAATAGGAGATTAAGCACTGGACCAAGTCTTGGGTTAAGATCCCCAGCACTGTATCAATCAAACAACAACAGAACCCCCAGCTCAAAAGGACTCTAGTCTCTGCTCCAAGTCCACTTTCCTTTTTTGGAATTTTTCAGCTATAAATTCCTATGCAAAGTAAAACAAAACACAACCTAAACTAAACTAGCAAACAAAACAACCCCTAGTACTACCACCACCACCACTCACTTGCACACATCATAAGCCTACTTGCTAGGAAAAGAAATGAGGCAGAAAGGACCATGCATCTCTTCTAATGCTTAGTACCTGCATTATTCTCCCCTCTTCTTCTCCCTCTCCATCCCCTTCTCCCTCTCCCTCCCCCTATCTTTCTACCTCTCTCTTCCCTCCTTTCTTCCTCCCTCACCTCAAATCCCTCTACATTATATAGCATGCATTTCTTTACAATCCTTCTGTCACTATATTAAGGCATGTGTCTCATGCACAAATAATTATCTAGACTTTATATTCTTCATTGTATGTTGTCCATCAGTATTTACAATTGTCCAAGTAATCTATACCACACAGAAAAGCATAATAGAAACCACATTTTTGCATTATAATTTTTGAGGAAAAAGAGAATACAAGTTTAGCAAGAAGTTTTCCTATATGAACAGCAGGGGTAACAGGGATGCCAGCTAGGTGCAGAGCCATGAGGCTAATTATGAAGGAATTGGGGGGGGGGGAGAGCAGCAACTGTTTATTTCTCATCTTACCAATAAAAGTTTTAAAATTTAACATTAAAGTCTGTCATTTGTCTCTATGGTTGAATGAAAGCTATCCCCACAGTCAACTTAAATCAAAAAAATAAACATTAACAGAAAACATCTGCTTCTACAAAGTCTACCCCTTAAATACACGTCCACATACTACCCAACACAGGGGCACATAGTCATGGATTTCTAAGGTGAATCATAAACTGGAGCTTACAACCCTCCCTATATCTGTGTGTCCAATTACTAGAGACCATCAATATTGACAAAAAAGACATTTCATCACCAACAAGCTTGCAGACACAGGGTGAGTATACCTTCTCAGAAACATGGAACTGAAAATGCTTACCTCAGACTTCTGAATAGCTGCATATACACAATGAGATATCTCGGGGCTAAGACAGAAGTCTAACCTGAAATTCATTTACAACAGATGCATCTCTTACATCCCTAAGGGATGTCACACAGTGTGACCAGTATACATACATTAGAATTGCACTGTACCACAGTAAGAGCTAAGATTTTAAACTCTACTAAATACAAAACAAACAAACAAACAAAAAGAATTTATATATTTATGTTCATT